>NW_026896870.1:0-261385 GCF_033153095.1 Gastrolobium bilobum | reverse complement strand
ACTTAAAAAATATGGATTAAAGTGGAAGAAAATTTCTCTTTTTGGAAAAAAAATGTACCCAAGTGGGTACATTCGATGTACTGTAAATTTTTCCTGAGCCTAGACAACATAGCTGTGTCACTAAATCAATATCTGTTTTTTTATTTTATAGATTTATTAATGTTTTCAGGGTATATGAGAAGAAGAGAAAGAAAGAGAAAATATTGGCCACACATTTTTATGTGCTTGTAAACATGAAAAACAATAAACACATATTTTTATTATATAAATTTAATTTGACAAATTAAATAAATAATCCACTGATTGAATCAGTGATTCATGAATTAACTTTCCTGACCGAGTTAATAGTTGATTTGTATTTAATAATATTATTCAGAATGAAAAAAAAAATTCAATGAATTTTTCAATTTAATTATATTCTATTTTACTTTTTGGAATGTACCTTAGATTATTAATATTATTGTACTTGGGTGGTGGGTATATTATTTTTATACCAGTATAAGAATAAGAAGTTTTACACTTAATTTTGACTATTAATTTTCTTCTTGCATCTAACTACTTATATATTTAATAATTATAATCGTTGGATATAAATAAGATTAATGATCAAGAATGAATTACACAATGTAAAATAATCTTCACCCCTTGGACGAAGTGATAAAGGATAGACAAAATTAGCGCATCAGATTGATTCATGAATGCGTGAGAAATTGGCTCCTTGAATTATTTTTATAGCTTCGATGAAAATTTCTTTTGTACTCATGTCGAATTAAAATTTTAGTGTATCATTTACTTAAAATTTTAAAAATTATTATTCAATTATATTTATTTTATTCACTTCTTTATAATTAATTTCATATGAATTTCAAGATGCCATGATCATCCGAGAGAACGAGAGATCCAGCATCGGAAAAAAGAAATTTTGCTGGTGAGGAGAGTTAAAAAACCTAAAGGTGACATGGAGTGATGATGTTAGAATGGATGAAGAGATGCGAGAGAAATGGTTTAGTGATGAGGTTAAGTCTGGGGAGCCCGTTAAGATTTCTGCGAAGAAGCGAGAAAAAAAGGTGCACAACGGAAGGGAAAATCGTCTCATATTGAAACAAGCTATTCTGATTTAATGGAGATAGTTACTCTCATTTATGAATGATTGTAATATTTTATTAGCATTGCTATAAAAATAACGGATAGTATATTATGCCTCCCAACTTGAAATGCTCATTGGCTATAAAAAAAAAAAATGCTCATTTTGCAATCTTATTCTTTCAAAAAAATTTCAAAGTAAATGGCTATAAGTGTCATGTGATTTACGTCAACTCCATAAAAGGAAAAGTAATACAATAACAAATTATGTATTTTCAGGAATACATAATTATAATTGAAAAACTATTTTGTTTCTCTCTTTTCATGTCAGTAGATAATTGTCGAGGAGAAATTTTTTTTTTTTAAAATTATAGCTATGTATTCCAGAGAAAAAAGGACCCATACAGTTTGGCAAATGTACTTCTTATGTTGCTGCAATTTTTTTTTACAGCAACTGATTATAACTATATATTCCCAAAAATACATAGTTATAATAAAAAACTATTTTTTCTCTCTCCACATCAGAATAATACTTCTAAAGAAAGAAAAAAAAATAGTTTTAAGATTATAACTATGTATTACCAGGAATATATAGTTATAATCGATTGCCACAAAAAAATTTTTTTGCAGCAACACAAGAAAAGAGGGACCATACAATTTGGGAATTGTACTTTTTATGTTGATGCACAATTTTTTGTTGTTGCAACAAACAATTATAATTATGTATTCTCGAGAATATATAATTATAATCGAAAAATTGTTTTTTCTCTTTTTTTATATTACCAGACATCTCCTGAAGAGAAAAAAAACTTTGAGATTATAATAATATATTCGTAAAAATACATAGTTATAATCTAATACTGCTAAAACATAAGAGAAAAAGGGAACATATAGTTTTACAAGTTCTGGCCTTGTGTACTAGGTTTGGCAAAACGGGCTAACCCGGTTCAACCCGCATGCAACCCGAAAAAAACAAGCCGGGTTAGGGTTGACTCGAAAAAAAAATGAGCTAGAAAATCCAACCCAACCAGACCCGACCCGAATCGGGTTTGGGTAAAATATGGCTCGTGGGTTGCCTTGAAAAAATAGCTCGAGAGTTGGCTCGAAAATTGGCTCGCGGGTTGGCTCAAAAATTGGTCGCGAGTTGGCTCGTTTTCAGCCTATTTAAATGAACCTGTAGTATTAATACACCAGTTATGTGGCTTCCATCAGTTTAAACAAAGGGGTACAAAATGAGAAATAAAAGCAAAATATTCTAGTTTCGAATTTTCTTCACAACAAATTTGCACCAACATCAAGAAACAATCAGAACCATTTGCTACCAAATGGGTAAGATATTTGAACCAAACAGAAACAGTACAGTCTAACAATATAAAAATGATGAGAAAATTATGGACTTAGGTTTAGAGAAGGAAGAAAGACAATGTCAATATGTATAGGTTTTGTCCATTTTTGTATATTATATTTTGTATTTTTTTTTATAAAAAAAAAAACTCAACCCGCAAGCTAGCCCGTTTGACCCGTTGGTTGGCTCGCTTTTTTCCGAGCTGGCTGGGGTTGAGTTAGCAACTCATTTTTGCCAATCCAACCTGGCTCATTTTTTACGGGTTACGAGCCAACCCGACGGGTTAATTCATTTTTGCCAACCCTATTGTATACGGTAAAAGTATTGCATGTAGTACTATATTTGCTCTAAGCAAATAACTTACATGAGATTTTAAAAACATACGTACACATAAACGAGTCTTTCACAATATACTGTAAAATAATTGTTTTTTAATTAATAAGGAACAGTTTAACGAATTCGGGTAAAGTTTTTGAATTAACAAACGCTACTTACCCATTATATATGCACATTGGATATAAGGTTTTGTCCAATCAATGGATATAAGATTTTATTTCAAAAAATATATAGTTATAATATTAAAGTTATACTCTTTTATCTCTTCATAAATTTGTATCCTGACGTGAAAAGTGAAAAAAAGTATAATTTTAATATTATAAATATGTATTTCCCGAAGTACATAGTTATAATACGATAGTTGGACAAAATTTTATATCCAGTGACCGGATACCAGATGGACCATATATATATATATATATGGAGTAAGATATGCTTACATCGGTATAAGAATAAAAAGTTTTACACTAAATCTTGATAATTGATTTCTTGCATCTAACGGCTCAAATATTTAACAAATCAGAACCGTTAGATATAAATAAAATCAACGATCAAGATTAAAAGTGTAACTTACACCAGTGTAAAATAATAATTACCCTATATATATATATAGGGTACAAAATCCTTTGACACCGGTGTCAAATTTAAAGTTTGACACCTCATTTGAGAGTTGTTAGATTAAAAAAGATTAATGGTGTCACATGCTTACAAATCAGAGTCGTTAATTTTTTTGATCTAACGACTCTCAGATGAAGTGTCAAACTTTAATTTTGACACTAGTGTCAAAATATCTTACCTCCTATATATATATATATATATATATATATATATATATATATATATATATATATATATATATATATATAGGTTAATCGGATGTCAAGTCACTTAATCTAAAGATTTGTCAAGTCGGAGAATCATAACCATATAAATGAATTTTTTTCTTCTTCTTCACATCGAGGAAGAGATCTCCTTATTTAGGAATCCTGGGAGAGGCGATTACATATGTATATATTGTGTAGGTTGATACACCATTATTTAGGAATATAAAAGATTATTTCCACAAAGACATCTTTTTTTTTGGATAAGAGGGGAAAGAAAAGAAACAAAAGGGGACATAGCTAAAGGTCATACGTGGGTATCCCACCCCTACAATATCATTGACCACGAACTCCTCATAGCCCTGGGGGGGTGGTGAGTAAAAGTGTGAATATAAAATTCTTGGGTTAGTTGGTTGGTAGCAAGCCAGTCCGCTACCTTGTTCCCTTCTCTAAAGGTGTGAGATAACTCAATCATCCAGGGAGGTTGAGGGACTGAATTGCATAGGTTGGGAGAGTTTCTATAACAACCTTGGCCAGGGTTCCTACCATGGAGAGGGAAATATGGTTCCAGGATTTTAAGCGGTTAAGAATTTATCAATAATAAAATGGAAAGAGTTCCTATTTGTTCTGTTATGCTGGAGAGAGATGCCCAAGTACTTCCCTAAATCATCAGTCATATGGAAGCCTATTCTTTCAGTAAGCTCGGCAGCTTTAACATGACTAACATTCTTGGAGAAGAAAATTCTAGTTTTCTCTTAGCTCTTTTTGACGACAAATTTTTTTCAAAACCTAGATGACGATGTGAACTTAATCCATAGAAGCTTCTATAAAAAGGAAGATATCGCCAGCAAAAAATAAGTGAGATATCAAGGGGAGTTTCTCCTTAGCCTTATAGGTTTCCAAGCATTTACCTGGACTGCCATTTCAATCACATGAGTCAATCTTTCTATACAAAGCACAAACAAGTAGGGTGAATTGGGGTCACATTGCCTTATTCCTCTAGTAGGATGGAAGTCAAAAGCTATGTTGCATCGACACCGGCACAGGACATGAGATACGACACGACACGACACGCTGACACGTTAATTCTAAAAAATGCCATATTTCGACACGTTAGGACACATTTTGATATTAAATAATATTTTTAATATATATAATATAATTTATATTTAATACATATAACAGTCTATAATAAGTCATATAACTAATCAAATATTCAAATTTCATAACATAAATATAAAGCAAAAGTAATTTTTCATATCTTGTTAATTTTTTATGTCAAATTCCATAACAGGAAAAAATTGACTTATAAATTAATTTATCATTTTTAGTTAATAAAATAAAATTTACACCTCGGATGCGTGTCAAAGCGTTGACTGTGTGTCGAAAAAAATTGACCGCGTGTCGGAACGTGTCAGAGCGTTGATCGCGTGTTCGAAAATGTTGACCACGTGTCGGTGTTCGAAATGCAAATTTTTTAAAAACAGGCGTGTCGGTGCTTCTGTGGTCAAAGTAGCCTTGCCATTCCATAGAAGGTTCATAAAGCTTGTCGAAATGCATTTGTCAATAAGATATGTCAGACCAGTAGGCATGTCTATGTCCATTAAGGTATCATGAATGAACTTCCAGTTGAGACGGTCATAGGCCTTCTCAAGGTCAATTTTTGACAGCCATCCAACTTTTTCCCTCTTTCTTACTTTTCATATAATAAATAATTTCCTGGACCACGACCATATTGTCAGTGTTGTTTCCCCCTTACATAAAGCTCCCTTGATTTGGAGACACTAGTTTATGTGTATGAGTCTTTAGAAGACTCGTGATGAACTTGGTGATTACTTTATAAGAGACATTGTAGAGGCTAATTGGTCTGAATTGTTACATATTCTCAGGATTGTTAACTTTAGGGATCAAGAATATCAACGTTCTATTTAGGCTTTCCACTTTACTCGGAGAAAGGAAAATTTCCTTGACTAGGTTGCAGATAGATTCCCAACATTATTCCATTGAGTCTGAAAAAAGTAGCATTCAGACCATCAGGGCTCGGAGCCTTAAATTTTCCCATGCTAAACACATTGGTTCTGATCTCATCATCAATTGGAATTAAGAAGAGAATAGAGAGATATTCTTGTTGTAGGGTGGGAAAAGCACCAGAGAGGGGAACTCAGGCCATTGCTCATCTTCTTCAAAATAAAGATACACAAAGAAATCAGTAGCCAGCTTGATCATTTCCTCAGTTTCACCTATCCTGACACCCTTCCTATTTTTTACTGTATCCACCCTGTTGAATCTTCTTTGAGATATTGCGGATGAGTGAAAATATCTGGTATTCCTATTCCCATATTTTAACCACTTGCTTATGGATCTATGAAACCAGGTAAGTTCTTCTCTAATGAGAATCATCTCCAATTCTTTCCAGAGGGCTTTCTACAACATAAGAAGGTTAGAATCTTATCCGATGGAGAGTTAATCATCAATACCTTTAAATCTAGCATAGAGTCTTCATTTCTGCCTCATCGATTCCTTGAACACAAATTGATGCCAATCCGTAGCTTCGTCTTGGAATCTGGTCATCGTCTCAATCCAGTGGTTCTCACTTTCTTAACATTTGTGAACAATACTCCCAAAATCATCAGCAGTAAGCTAGGCTGCTGAGAATTTGAAGGTAATCGCGCGCACGGGGGTGGTGGGGTTTTGGGTTTCATGATGAACAAAAGTATGGGCTTGTGGTCAAAATTGTAAAA
The DNA here is from genome assembly GCF_033153095.1 of Gastrolobium bilobum. Lineage (NCBI taxonomy): Eukaryota > Viridiplantae > Streptophyta > Magnoliopsida > Fabales > Fabaceae > Gastrolobium > Gastrolobium bilobum. The sequence goes on along the minus strand of NW_026896870.1, from coordinate 255,059 downwards.
GAGCAAGTGAATTAAGAGGAGATTGGGCTAGGAGATATTGCAAGGCCCATTAGCACAGGCCTCATCCAGTCGTTGTTGCAGGTTGCCTCTTTTTGAGGCCCTTAAAGCCCACGTCCTCAATGTCACAATTAAAAAGACAGTTACGCATACCTGTCATATTTCTAACATTAGCTTCCACGCCACCTATCTTCTCATCAGCATGAAGATAGTTATCCACCTTTTAAAAATGCATCTAATGCTACCTAATAACTTTAGGGAATAAAGGTAATCAACCATTTAAAATAGGTGTTTTATAACACTTTCCGTCAAAGTCTGCTTTGCTCATCTCCATATCTGAATACATATTCTATTTGTAATCATGCTTTATGTGGATCTGATATATACCCACCATCTGCATATCCAATTAACTTAAACTTTGAATTCTTTTATAAAATAATCTCATATCACGTGTTTCGTGAAAATAATGAAATATAAGTTTTTATTCCATTCTAATGTCTTTGCACCAGAGTAGTGTTATATCTTGCTAGCATATTAAGAGGAAATGTAACTTGCAATCATGTGTATTAGTGTTGAATTGAAATTTGAATTCAAAGTTTGAATTCAAATCTGTTCTCGATTAATCTTTCCGTTATACGTTTCTGCAATAAAGTTGTAATTTAATTTTTCCGTTATATGTTGTAAATTCAAAGTTAGAATAGACTTTACTAGGATATTTACAAATTCAAAATGTTTACAGCAATTTAAGTGCTATATGTATATAGAGATCTCAATCGTAGAAAAAGAATGAAAGAAACTATTATCTTAGTTTATGTGTATTTACTTTTTGACATGGTATCACAAGCAAGGTTCTGATCCTTTCTAAGTGTGAAGCCCTGAATCATCATAATTTTTTTTTTGAACCCACCCACTCATATCACATCCTCTTCTTTTATACGCCATTTTTTAAATGTATTCGTATTGTTCTTGTTCTTCTTCAATGGCCAACTCTGCTTCTGAAAATTCCAACCCCCCCATGTTCCCCAAAACATTATTCTTCAACAAGATCATTCATCCCTCCCTATTACCATTGTCCTTGATGATACCAACTATTCCTTATGGTCTCAACTTCTCGATATGCGTATTGGTGCCCGCAACAAAGGTGGGTTTCTTACCGGTGCTAATCTGAAACCGAATGTCACTGATCCTACATATGATGCTTGGGTTTCTGACAACAAACGGGTCAAGAGTTGGCTTATTGACTCCATGAGCCCACCTCTTATGCAACGCTTTCTTCGTCTCGAGACTGCCAAAGAAATATAGGATGCTGCAAAGCAAACCTTCTATGATGGCTCTGACGAGACATGTCTCTTTGAACTCAACCAACGATCCTTCAACACCAAACAAATGGGTCGGCCACTCTCTATGTACTACAATGAATTGTTATCCATTTTCCAGGAGATTGATCATCGTCTTTCTCCAGAGTCCACAACGGTTGATGGCGTTCTTCATCTTCATTCGGCTATGACCCGTCTCAGGGTTCATATTTTCCTTAGTGGTCTTGATGCCGATTTTGATCAGGTTCGTGGTGAGATTCAACGCAAAGATCCTAAATTGGATTTTGAAAGTTCTTATGCCTATGTCCGAAGAGAAGCTCAACAACGTCATACTATGGGGAATCTTAAGCCCAGTGATGGTGTTTCCCTTCTCACACATCTACCTCGCATAGGACCTTCTCCATCTTCTGGCCGCAACCGTAACGACAAGCCTTCGTACACCTACTCTCATTGTGGTGAGAAAGGCCACTCTCAACAACGCTGTTTTGAACTAATTGGTTATCCGGATTGGTAGGATTTCACCAAGAAACCACGCAAGAAAGTCCTTGGCAAGGGTTTGATTGCTGCCGTCGCAGACCCTCCTCCTTCTGCCAATGTTGCTTCTACCAGTATCTTGGGTAAGCCTCAGGCTCTCTCTACATTATCTGGGAATTCTAACTGGATCATTGATACAGGAGCTTCAAATCATACGATTCAGGATCCTACCCAATTATCTAATGTTGGTCCCTCAACCCAGTCTTCCATCTCCACTGCCAATGGTGGAACCTCGCCGGTTACTGGTCAAGGTTCTATTTCATTATCTGATACGCTCTCTCTTCACTTTGTCCTTATTGTTCCTTCTCTTGATTTCAACCTCTTATCTGTTAGTCAGCTCACCTCCACACTTAATTGCTCTGTGACTTTTTGGCCTACTTTTTGTATTTTTCAGGACATCCTCACTTGGATGGTACTTGGCTATGGTGTTAAACGTGATCAGCTATATGTCTTGGAGGTTCTACAGAAGAGTGCACATCAATTGGCTCGCACCTCTGCTGCTACCAGCTCTGATAAAGCCATGGACTCTATCTGGCTCTGGCACAGAAGATTAGGCCACATTTCCTTTGGTTACCTTCGCAAGTTATTTCCCACTTTGTTTGTTGCTTTAAAGGATGCGAAATTTCAGTGTAACATTTATGAATTGGCCAAAAGCCATCGTATTCCTTTTTTTTCCTAGTATCAATAAAAGCTCTATTCCTTTTCAAGTAATACACTCTGATGTCTGGGGTCCTGCAAAAGTACCTTCTTTTTCCAAATGTCTCTATTATGTCACCTTTATTGATGAATGTACTCGCATGACTTGGGTTGTATTGTTGAAACATAAAAATGAAGTTTTTTTTTTGGCTTTCCAGCATTTCTATAACATGGTTCACACCCAATACCAGACCTCTATTCAAGTCCTTCAATCTGATAATGGCACCGAATATAAAAACAGAACCTTTACCCAATTTCTTCTGTCTCATGGCATACGACACCAGTCCTCATGTCCTTACACCCCTCAACAGAATGGTTTGGCTGAGAGAAAAATCGACAATTATTGGAGATAGTCCGCGCTTCTCTAAACACTATTGGGGTGAAGCTGTTACCTCTGTTGCCTACCTAATCAATATGATTCCCTCCAGTGCCTTGGGCTTTCAAACACCCCAACAGAAACTTGAATCTTTTTTTTCTATTCCCCATATCCCTAACCTTGAACCCAGAGTTTTTGGTTGTACAGTTTTTGTTCATATTCCTAAGGTCTTGCGAAATAAATTAGATCCTTGTGCCACTCGATGCATGTTTGTTGGCTACTTTGTTTACAAAAGGGACACCGATGCTTTGACCCGGTCACACATAAACTCTATATTACCTTGGAGGCTTTTTTCGCGAATCTGAATCCTACTACTCAGGGGGAGTATTATGCTCTTCTTCTCAGGGGGAGAGACAACCTGCACACCATGGAGAAGAAGAGTTCTGGACCTGTATTTAAGCAAGCACAAATCTTCCAGAACCAAGCAAAACAACATCTGATTTAACATCATCAGCTGTGGTTTCTGATCCAGTGCCTCCAGTACCTATAGTTGCACCACACAATTTAACACCAATATCCGAGGAAACATCCTTGGATGTCCCCGATCTGCAATCTCACTTTATTACAGAGGTACAACCTAATCCTATTTGCATTCCTTTAGTTGATCAAATTAATAGTGTACCTCATTCTGTCATACCTTGTGTTAGAAAGTCACAAAGAAGTACGAAGGGAATTCCAAAACCTTTGTATGAACCTGATCCCAAATCCAAAGTTAAATACCCTCTCACCAATTATGTGTCTAGCCATAGGTTATCCGAATCATATGCTTTGACTACTGATCTTTTGTCTAGTATATCTATTCCTAATTGTGTACAAGAAGCATTAGAGGATCCAAAATGGAAGGAAGAAATGAATGTAGAGATGGAAGCACTACAAAAAAATCCCACATGGGAGCTAGCACCTCAACCGAATGGGAAAAAAACCATTGGATGTAAATGGGTCTTCACTGTCAAATTAAAGGCAGATGGAAGTATTGATAGATATAAAGCCCGGTTAGTTACTAAAGGTTACACTCAAAAGTATGACATCGACTACCAAGATACATTTGCACCGGTGGCCAAGTTGAACACAGTTCGAATCCTAATATCCATTGCAGCAAATAGGAATTGGCCTTTGAAGCAATTTGATGTTAAAAATGCCTTCCTGAATGGAGATTTGGAGTAAGAAGTCTATATGGAGATACCCCCAGGAGTCCAAAGAGAGCTAGCTAAAAAAAATAGAGTATGTAAGTTAAAAAAGGCACTGTATGGGCTAAAGCAGTCGCCCAGAGCATGGTTTGGCCGATTTACCTTGGCTATGAAGAAGTTTGAATACAACCAAAGTAACTCAGATCACACTATGTTCATTAAACACAAGGAAGGGGAAGTCACTGTTTTATTAGTATATGTGGATGATATGATTTTAACCGGGGATGACATTGATGAAATGGAGTTATTAGAGCAACACTTGTCAACCGAGTTTGAAATGAAGGATCTAGGCGAGTTAAAGTATTTCCTTGGAATTGAAATAGCAAGATCAAACCATGGAATCTTTCTATCACAAAGAAAGTATGTCTTGGATCTACTAGCCGAGACTGGGTTGCTAGCTTGAAGCCAGTGGAGACGCCAATGGAGATGAATCATGCACTGGGGATACATCCGGATAAGGTGGCAACAGATATTAACCGATATCAGAGGTTGGTAGGAAGATTGATCTACCTATCTCACACTAGGCCAGACATAGCTTATGTAGTGAGTGTAGTGAGCAGGTTTATGCATGCCCCTAGCGTGGACCACATGAATGCAGTATACAAGATTCTTAGGTACCTTAACGGTTCACCTGGGAAGGGATTACTATTCTCAAAAAAGGAGAACCACGATATAGAAGGATTTACCGATTCAGATTAGTCAGCGGATAAATCTACCCGACAGTCCACTTCAGGGTACTTTACCTTTGTGGAAGGAAACTTGGTAACTTGGAAAAGCAAAAAACAAAAGGTTGTTGCAAGGTCTAGTGCAGAAGCATAGTTTAGAGGGATGGCACACAGTGTTTGTGAATTATTGTGGATTAAGAGTGTATTAAAGGACTTGGGAATATGTTATGAGCAGCCAATGAGGCTACATTGTGACAATAAAGCAGCCATAGAAATCGCTCACAACCCTGTCCAACATGATAAGACTAAGCATGTTGAGGTGGATCGACATTTTATCAGGGAAAAGCTAGATCAAAAAGTAATCCAATTCCCATATGTGAAATATGAAGATCAGTTGGCAGATGTATTGACCAAAACGATTTCTGGAAGAATGTTTGAAGAAGCAATTAGCAAGTTAGGCATGATTGACATCCGTGCACCAACTTGAGGGAGAGTGTTGAATTGAAATTTGAATTCAAAGTTTGAATTCAAATCTGTTCTCAATTAATCTTTCTGTTATACGTTTTTGCAATAAAGTTGTAATTTAATCTTTCCGTTATATGTTGTAAATTCAAAGTTAGAATAGAAGTTACTGGGATATTTACAAATTTAAAATGTTTACAGCAATTTATTGCTAGGTATATATGTATATAGATCATAATGAAAGATTCCTTTGTTTTCATTCGGAAAGAGAAAAACTAAGACAAAAAAAGAGAAAGAATCGACCGTTCGAGTATTCCATATTACATATCTAAATTTTAGAAGCGGGGGGGCAAATCAAATAGATATATACGTAGTATATTGAAATAATAGAATGATTTCTGATTCGACCAAATATGGGTATCTGTATGGACGAAAAAAATCAATCCAATAGGAGGAACCATTTTTCAATATAGGAATCGGCATTTAATGAATTCAACAGTTCAGGCATCATTCTCATAATTGAAATAAGAAATCATCCGAATCCTAATGAGGTCCCAATCTCAAAGAAAAAGGGGATATGGCGAAATTGGTAGACGCTACGGACTTAATTGGATTGAGCCTTGGTATGGAAACTTACCAAGTGAAAACTTTCAAATTCAGAGAAACCCCGGAATTCACAATGGGCAATCCTGAGCCAAATCCCGTTTTCCGAAAACAAAGAAAAGCTCAGAAAGCGATGATAGGTGCAGAGACTAAATGGAAGCTGTTCTAACAAAACAAATGGAGTTGACAACATTTCCTTTTGTAGTAGGAATTCCTACTAGGAAAGAGGAATCCTTCCATCAAAATTTAAAGAATCAAGGATAAACATAGATATATATATCTATACATATGTCTAGTACATATGTACTAAAATACTATTTTATTTGTGAATATCTCTATCACAAACGAAAGTTGTGAATCAATTCAAGGTTGAAGAAAAATAGAATATTCATTCATTAAATAATTCACTCCATCCTAGTCTGATAGATCTTTTGAAGAACTGATTAATCAAATGAGAATAAAGATAGAGTCCCATCCTACATGTCAATACCGACAACAATGAAATTTCTAGTAAGAGGAAAATCCGTCGACTTTCGAAATCGTGAGGGTTCAAGTCCCTCTATCCCCAAAATGCCCGTTCTACTCTCTAATTCTAATTATCCGATATCCCTTTTTTTGATTCGTTATGTGTCTTATTCAGTCTATTTGGATTTGAGTGGAGTTTTTATTTTTCTTATCACAATCACAAGTCTTGGAATATGTGAAATATATTTGGAATATGGAATTTCCATATATATGATAGATGTAGAATTCGTTTTCTATATGAGAAATGTACAAATAAACATCTTATTTTTGAGCAAGGAATCCTCATATAAATGATTAACAATACATAAGAATTACTATAATTATATTAAAACTGACAAAGTCTTCTTTTTTTTTTTCGTGTTTTTTTAGTTGACATAGATTAAAGTAATCTAATAAAATGAGTATGATGCGTCAAGAATGGTCGGGATAGCTCAGCTGGTAGAGCAGAGGACTGAAAATCCTCGTGTCACCAGTTCAAATCTGGTTCCTGGCACATAATTTGTTTGTATGAGTATCTATTCCCAATATTCATTTGAATAAATATAAATTTTGGGAATAGATACATATTTCTTTTTTTATTAGTGGTTTATATCATGCTATATCTTGCTGCAAGAAAGAAGATGAATACTTTTTCAAGAATATTCAAATTGTTAGATTAGTTGGTTGAAAGACCAAAAAGTCTAATCTAGGGAAGTTCCGGGGTTTGAATAGTCTAAATTCATCTCAGATAAATTATAAATGTAATCCGGCTCATTTATTTTTATTTTTCTCATTTACATTTAATGAGCATCTTGTATTTCATAAAAATTAGGTCTTCGGGCTTTATTTGTAAGGTTTCTATTCCGCGGTAATCGAAACCCAAAGATCTATGAACTAGTCCATGTTTGACTAGCCAAGCAGACAAACGACCCTGCATTTTTTTTACTTCTCCTGCCCTTTTTTATTTTTATAAGTTTGGTATAAATATTTCCTATTTTTATTGCGATGAAATTTTTGAAGATTGACTTGCTATTTCTTCTTTTATTTTGTACCAAAGTCTCCTATCTAATTCACCACTTTGTGGGAGGATACTGAACTTTTTTTATTTGAAAAATAATGTTTCAGAGGGTATCTCTGAAGTCAATAGCGGTTGATAGCATAGTCCTTGATCATAGTTGCCCGTAAGTAATCCAATTCCCATATGTGAAATATGAAGATCAGTTGGCAGATGTATTGACCAAAACGATTTCTGGAAGAATGTTTGAAGAAGCAATTAGCAAGTTAGGCATGATTGACATCCATGCACCAACTTGAGGGAGAGTGTTGAATTGAAATTTGAATTCAAACTTTGAATTCAAATCTGTTCTCAATTAATCTTTCTGTTATACGTTTTTGCAATAAAGTTGTAATTTAATCTTTCCGTTATATGTTGTAAATTCAAAGTTAGAATAGACGTTAGTGGGATATTTACAAATTCAAAATGTTTACAGCAATTTATTGCTAGGTATATATGCATATAGAGATCTCAATCGTAGAAAAAGAATGAAAGAAACTATTATATCAGTTTATGTGTATTTACTTTTTGACAATTAGCAAGATACATTAAAGCCCCTATTGCACTTAGATAAGGTACTTCAGGATCATTGACTTCTTCATCAATTTTTTTAGAATGGAAAGAATCTTTTGTAATGTTAAGAGATCGATTGACCATTGTTAAACTCAATGTATAAGCTTTGTCTATGCAATAATAAGCATTTATCTAAGTATTGGCATTTTAAATTAAGTTAATAATAAATTTTTTATAATTATATATTTATTATTTAATTTTAAAATTAAAATTTCACTTAATGATATATAATCGATGATGTATTTTATCACTACTTGAAACTAAATATCAAAACAAGAATGGTATGAACACAATGTTATGTGGCACTTTAATATTATATAATAATTGTTTTAAATTTTGACCAATTTTAAACTATACATCATTATTTTGAAATTACATACAAAATGGGATAGCTTGATAGAAAAGCGTGATCTTACTTTTTACCAATATATAGGAAAAATAGTAAATAACATAATTGTTTTTTGTCAAATTTTTTTAATAGAATAGATTATTTATTAGTGTCTACTGTTTAGATAGAGAAAATTTCTTATAAGGTAATGTCTTTAAAGTAAATAAATAATGACACATTATTTTTGTATTTTGGCGCGTTGAAATTATAATATATTTAAAATTAAAAAAAAAACACTTTTACTTTATCTCTCTAAAAATGAAATCACTTTTAAAAAACTATGTTTTTTTTTTGGGATAAATGAATGGTTTTATGAATTTTAATTAAATTCTATAAATTTCTTTAAGTGGATAGCATTACTTAAAAGTAAAGTTAAAATGATGATTATATGAAAAGGAAAGTAGAAAAATATCATTGTCGGAATACAATTATATGCAAGTGGGGCAGGAAGAAGGATATTAGGGACAACAATCCACGTTATTGGCAAAAAAATTATCGGAATGTCATGCTCTAATTTTTTTTTTAAATATCACGTCACCTAACTCGCTACAACACCTAGCAAATTAGGTCTGGATACATGACAGTCAGTTTGAGGCCACCTAAATCGCTGGACAGTCCAACATTTATTCCAGTCAACGTATCAGACTGCACAGTTTGGAACTGCACTCCACCTGGCATAAACCGTGGCCAGCATGGCGCGTTACTGACATGTGGCACATTTCCACACCAAACATGCATTACGTGGCTGGGCGGTTGCCACATAATACGTTGTGTCGTGTGGCAACTTTGACACGTAATGCGCCATACAACTTAGCGTTTTGTGCCAAGTGGACTGCAATATCAGATTGGGCATTCTGATACGTTAATTGGGATAAATGCTGAATTGTCGAGCACTTTAGGTGACCTCTAATTGGCTATCATGTATCCAAATCTAACTCGCTAGGTGTTGTAGCGAGTTAAGTGACGCGATATATTAAATTTTTTCTCACCGTGGCATTCCATGTAATGAACCTTGAGATACACCACTCCAAAAGCTAGCTCAAAGGGTAGGAGTGCCCAAGGCCTTATAAAGGCCACATTAGTTGCCCACATAATCAATGTGAGACTATATATCTCAACACGCCCCTCTCACGCAAGAGCCCTTTAGGCTAGAAGCGTGGAAATTGCACAGACCCATTTTTTGGTTTACCTTTTTGTACTTTTTTTTTTTAATTTTAATTTCACTTTTTAAAGCGGGAGACAGTGAGACTCTGATACCATGTAAAGAACCTTGAGATACACCACCCCAAAAGCTAGCTCAAAGGGTGAGAGTGTCCAAAGCCTTATAAAGGCCACATTAGTTGCCTACATAATCAATATGGGACTATGTATCTCAACATTCCAATAGTTTGTTGCCAATAACGAGGCCAAAGGGTCGTTGTCTGAGGATATTATGCCCATGTCGTGATCCTAAATAAATCACGAGGAAAGCGTGCGTATTATTTGATATGATTCATTTAACAAAAGCAGTTATTGCGCGTATCATTTGGCATTATTTAATAAAGTTTTTCCCCTTTCTATTTTAAATTTTATAAAAAAATTTGTATATAAAAGAAAATAAATTCAAAATTATTTTATTACCCTTTAACGAGATAGAATTGTTGTAAGAAGGCGAGCAAGTAGCCATAGCTTTGTTAATTTTCCGATTTGTAGAAGTAAAATGTAAAATCAATGTATAAAATCAAACTTATTTGGTGTACTGTATTTTATCTTATTGTTTTAAATATTTATTATTTATAATTTTTTCAAAATCACTTTAGTGAAAAGTATAAATAGAATATTTTGGGAAAAATAACAACACGTAGCTTCTATGTTTTCCTTCTATAAAGTGCACCCACCATGCACAACCAATGAGTGAGTGATTTAGTGACGCAACCAGGAAAAACACACACAACTAAAACTCTTCAAAACAGAGAGAAAGAAAATGGCCTCTTCAATTTGCAACAAGGCTTTCGCCTCCTTCGAATGCCGTTCCGATTCCGATTTCTTCGAGAACCTTCGCCACCGCCACTCCACAAACACCATCGCAACGGTGCCGTTTCACCACCTCTCTTCATCTCCTCGAAACTTCCAGCGCCAGCTCAGCACCAAGTCACGCCGCAACTGCAGTAACATTGGCGTCGCACAAATCGTCGCCAACAGTAACAACAACTCCGCCGCTGCCGCCGCAGCACCTCCGTCTCCACCGCCGACGACGACGGACACCGGGGCGGGGTTGAATCAAACTATAAAGCCTAAGGAATCCGTTATCGATCGTTATTCGTTTTTGAAATGCGATGGAAGCAAAACCATTCATGCTGGTACTTAGTTTTTCTTGTTTCTATCATTAATTTTGGGATGTATTTCAAGACTCTTTTTAATTATTCATGAGGGTGTTTGAAATGTGTTTTGAAAAATAATTTTTTAATTTTTAAACCAAAAAATAATAAAATTCCACTGAAATGGTTTGTTTTGTTAAAAAAAGTTTTAAAGAACATATTTAGTTTTGATTTTTAACATTTAAAATAAAAAAATATAGAAAACATTTTTTTTATTAACAAATCTACAAATTTTGTTTAAGAAAAACAAATCAAAATTATACATTTTTTTTTATAAAAACAAAATGGCTCTGTATTTTCATCTATGCAACTTATTTTTAATAATGTGATCTTTAAGAAAATGTTATTAATGATATTTTGGCAAAAGTATATATTTCTAAGACTTTTGGGCAAAAGAATTGCCCAGTTAAAAAATAAAATAACATCGTTTCACATAGATAAAACGTGTCAATCGATGGCATGTGCTGCAGCTCATGACGTTGGTTAGGAAAGAACTCAGGAACTTCTGAGTTTAAATGGTCTTGTGATTGTGAAATTATTGTGGAAACTTCAAATTATGTTTCTGTGAGATAAAATATGCCAAATGAAGTATTATTGGGTAGATCTCAAAAAATTATGTAAACAAATAAAATAAAATAATTTTGATATCCGAATCAAAAATTATGGTCTTCTAAAGCTTTACGGTAACCAAAGTGCTTATGTGGTGCTGACATGTCATCATTCCCTTCAGGATCATTGATGGGGGACTAATTTCGTCAATATCAGTGACGTATTTGACTGCATTAATTTAAAAAAACTTATCCAATTAAATCTAACTAGACAATTCTTTTATCCAAAAATCCTAGAAGGGTGCTTTAGACAAGATATTTTTTTACTTAAATATATAAATTAATGCAAATAAAAAAGATTTGAAGCCGATCAATCGTTAATTTGTATATTTATAAGAAAATTTTGGAGGCTAAAATAAAATTATTATTTTAGGATCAAATTTTATATTTATTTAAAGAAACATTTTATGGGTTTTTATTTTTCTATAATTAATCTTGGTCAATAACGTCTATTTTTGTGTAATCCTTTTGCATATGACTTTTTAAATATGAAAATGTTTTATGTTGTTTTTTATTTCTAAATAATTTTTCCTATATAAATAAAAGGTTTGCTTTTTCTGCAGTTACTGCAGATAAGTTAGCTGCAGTAAGTCCAATGTGACGTCGTTTTGGGACAGAAATCATAGTATTTTTATAATTTTAATTTATTTCAAGGTTATTATAGTCTTTATAATTATAATTTTTTATATTTCAATCCCAAAACGATGTCGTTTTGAGAGTAATGCAGATAACATATTTGCAGTAACTGTAGAAATATTTTTCTAATAAATAAAAGGTTCAATGTTTGTTTTTTTAAAAACATAGAGTTGTGTCATTTTAAGTGAGAGAATGACACAAACAATAAAAATTAAGGAGGGGGGAAGTGGATAATTTTTTTTTTAAATTTTAAATAAAAAATATTAGATTGTGTCTTTCTCTCACTTAAAATGACACAACATTTTTCCCATAAATTAATACAAGTTACGTTAAGCCAAAGACATTTTATTTCGTGTTAGTTAAATATTTCTTTTATCTTTATCATGTTTTAATGTAGCTATGATGTATGTTATGTTGTAATGCTCTCAGACTAACAGAGTTATTTTAAAGTATAAGGACTAAATTTAAATAATTGTCAAGGAATGTGTATAAAAATATAATGTTTTTAAATCATTAGGTGTGAACTAGTGGTGAGGGACTATATAATTTGTGCGAAATTAAAGGTTTGACACTAAATACCATATCCAAATATATATATATATATATATATATATATATATATATATATATATATATATATATATTATATATATATATATATATATATATATATATATATATATATATATATATATATATATATATGTGTCTTATTTTTAATCTTACGTTTAAATTTGACTATTTGTGTGCGCGCGCGCGCGCGCGCGCGCGCGCGCGCGCGCGCGCGCGCGCGCGCGCGCGCGCGCGCGCGCGCGCGCGCGCGCGCGCGCGCGCGCGCGCGCGCGCGCGCGCGCGCGCGCGCGCGCGCGCGCGCGCGCGCGCGCGCGCGCGCGCGCGCGCGCGCGCGCGCGCGCGCGCGCGCGCGCGCGCGCGCGCGCGCGCGCGCGCGCGCGCGCGCGCGCGCGCGCGCGCGCGCGCGCGCGCGCGCGCGCGCGCGCGCGCGCGCGCGCGCGCGCGCGCGCGCGCGCGCGCGCGCGCGCGCGCGCGCGCGCGCGCGCGCGCGCGCGCGCGCGCGCGCGCGCGCGCGCGCGCGCGCGCGCGCGCGCGCGCGCGCGCGCGCGCGCGCAAACAGATGAAGTAATGATAGTAACAAAATAGTGAGTGACGACCAAATTAAAAATAGATCTATGAATAGAGACTAATTGGAAATTTTATGTAGGATTAAGTTAAAAAAAATGTTTTGTTGAAAGATAAAAAATATATTTTAATCTTTCATGTTTAGATGGAATATCAAAATATATTTTAAATTTTTTTTTATATAACCTGGTGGGTATTCTCATTCAACATCATCCAGTTACCTTGTCCTTAAGGTATGACTCGAAGGCTACCCCTCATTGAAACAAGAGGGACCAAGATTTTTAAGAATTTGCTTGAGACATGGTTTGAATCCCTGATCCAAACAAACCTTGGCTACCGCTCAGTTGCCAACTATGCTACCCACATTGGTTATAAAATACTTTTGTAGTTGCCAAATGAGTAACTCATTCAAACAAAATATTTTTTTTTATCAAAATAATCGCATCCAAACGAGACTTTTGTAGTAGATGGATTAATAAATTTCTTTTAGTGGCAAATCCTTGGTAATTATGCGAATTAAATTGGCTGTCATTGTTAACTAAGTTTTTAACTATGCAGCCGAGAGATTAGGGAGGGGCACTGTAACTGATGCAATTACTACCCCTATAGTGAATACTACTGCCTACTTCTTCAAAAAGACCTCTGATCTGATTGATTACAAGGTACTCTTCTCTTGGAGCATTTTATTAAAATTTATTCATCAAATGCATGAAATTCAGAAATTGTCATGAGAAGGAATAAGTGGGAAAAAATGTGAAAATTGCTAAAAGACACAAATATGACATGGGCTATAGGTGTTGTAAATGATAGCTAGGGTCAATACAAATAATGCATATTTCTTTAATCATCTTTATTTTTTTTATTTTTTTCCAAGGAGAAACGCCAATTTAGTTTTGAATATGGGAGATATGGAAACCCAACGACAGTGGTTTTAGAAGAGAAGATGAGGTTTGTGTTTGATTTCATTCTCTTTACATTCTTAAATGTTCTTCTATATACGTTTCATTAAATGTGTAGCACATAAGTTATAGTGTTAAAATTATAATTCAAGTGCTAGACAGTGATATAATTCACATAGCTGATGTGGTGTACATATTCATGTCGGGAACTCGGTTCCCTCAGATCGGCTCAGGGGCCTTTGCAGAAGTCAGTCAATGAGATCCTCGATCTCAGATCTCGGCAATACCTCGGCCTGAATTTCACCAGGTCGGGCAGCGCAGCGGAAAAATCAAAACGTAAACACGAGAGAGAGAAAGAAGGAGAGAGAGAACACAAACAATTTTTAACGTGGGAAAACATTATCCAATGAAGAAGTAAAAACCCACGGGACCTAGTCCATATCGAAAATCCACTATGAAAATAATGGTTACAAATATCAAGATTCACCAATATGGTGGTTAACTCAACCTCTCCAACAATGGTGATAATCAAACCTCCCTAGAGATGTTTCACTCAAACTCTCTCTAGAGATCTCTCAAATACAAAGCATAGAGCTTTGCTCAAACAATTTTCTCTCAAATTTCTAATCTCTCAAATCTGTTCTCTCAATCTGACCTAGCCTCCACCATCAACTAATGAATATATAGAGGATGTGGAATTTTAGGGTTTAAGGTTTAGGGTTTTTGGGAAACCCCTCGATGGGCTTGGGCTTAGCATTGAAGAAGGAAGCCCAACAAATCTCCCCCTCCGACTTCAATGCGTCAGCTTCAACATCAACCCGACTCCTTCACAGCAGTCTTCAAATTTTCTTGTTGGAATCGGCTTTATCATCATGTCGGACCAATTTTGGTCAGTGTGCACGTTGACGAGTTCGAGCTCTCCACCTTCCACCACATCCTGGATCCAGTGATACCTCACATCAATATGCTTAGTGCGAGAGTGATAGGTCGAATTCTTCGCAAGATGGATTGCGCTTTGATTGTCACAACCTAGCTCGTACTTGTCTTGAAAATGGCCGAGTTCCATGAGAAACTTCTTCATCCACAGCATCTCTTTGCTTGCCTCAGTAGCGGCAATGTACTCAGCCTCAGTTGTTGATAGTGCAACACATTTCTGAAGTCTTGATTGCCAAGAGACAGCTCCTTCGACAAATCTCATCATGTATCCATTCGTCGACTTTCTCGAGTCGGAATCTCCCCCTAAATCAGAATCTGAGTATCCTTGCAACTCGACTTTTCCTTCTCCAAATCGGAGGCATATGTTGGTCGTACCTCGAAGGTACTTGAAGATCCACTTCACTGCTTCCCAGTGCTCTTTGTCGGGGTTTGACAAATACCGGCTTACCATTCCAATAGCATACGCTAAGTCGGGTCTAGTGCAAACCATTGCATACATCAAGCTTCCAACAACGGATTGGTAAAGGACCTTCGTCATCTCATCTTTGTCTTCATCAGATCTCGGACATTGCTTCTGGTTCAGTTTTATGTGTCTGGCAAGGGGGGTGCTCACTGTTTTGGCTTTGTCCATGCTGAATCTCTTTAGAATCTTCTCAATATATTTCTCTTGACTCAGTCACAATAACTTCTTCTGTCTATCTCGGATAATCTTGATTCTGAGTATCTGCTTTGCAAGGCCGAGGTCCTTCATTGCGAAGGACGAGCTCAACGTTTTTTTAAGGGCAGCTATCCTCGATTTTTCTTTCCCTACAATAAGAATGTCGTCAACATATAACAATAAGATCAAAAAATCTCCGGCCTCATACCTCTTCACAAATACGCAGTGGTCGGTTTCTGTCTTCTCAAACTTATGATCAGTCATGAATGATTCAAATTTCTTGTACCACTGCCGAGGTGTTTGCTTCAAGCCATAGAGGCTCTTCTTTAATCGACATACCAAGTCTTCTTGGTCTGGAGCTCGAAACCCCTCAGGTTACTCCATATATATATCTTCTTCTAAGTCACCGTGAAGGAATGCCATCTTCACATCCATTTGTTCTACCTCGAGGTCCATCGAAGCTGCCATGGCTAACACGGTTCGGACTGAGGTCATTTTCACCACAGGAGAAAAAATCTCCTCAAAGTCTACTCCTTTATTCTGATTGCAGCCTTTCACTACAATCCGAGCTTTGTATCTCGGCTTTTTCCCGTTCTCTTCATTCTTAATCTTGTAGACCCATTTATTTTTCAAAGCTCGTCTTCCTTTAGGCAACTCGGTCAGCTCATAAGTCTGATTCTCGTGCAGAGACTTCATCTCGTCTTGCATTGCCTTTTTCCATTCTTCTTTCTTTGAGCTCGTTACAACCTCATCATAACTCTGAGGCTCACCGTCTTCAGCAACAATGATGTATTTATCAGATGGGTATCTTGTAGAGGGTCTTCTTTCTCGAGTTGGATATCTCGGCTGTTCTTCAGCTTGAGAACCCGGTTCATCATTCTCATCCCGGATCTCATCATCAACTCGGACCTTAGTGTCTTGGTCATCTTCAGCTTGTTGCTGGTCATCAATTCCTTCATTCTCTTGATTTTCTCCCCCTACTTCAGCTTAGACAGGAGGATTGGGTTCTTCGCATCTGACAGTAACTCAAACTTTGGGCTTCGAGATGTCATGAATGTTCTCATCGTCATGAAAGATCACATATCAGCTTCTCACTATCTTCTTATTGATTGGATCCCAAAGTCGGAACCCGAACTCACATCTTGGCGAACCAAGATAGATGCATTCTTTTGTCTTCTCATCAAGTTTTGCCCTTTCATCTTTAGGGATATGCATGAAAGCTCGGCATCCAAACACTTTCAATTGATTATAGGCCGCTTTCCGACCTATCCAGACTTCTTCTAGAATTTCTCCTTCAAGTGGCCGTGATGGTGAGAGGTTGATCATGTCAACAGTTGTTTTGACGGCTTCTCCCCAGAATGATTTCGGCAATCCGGCATTAGACAACATATTTCGGACCTTCTCTTCAATAGTTATATTCATCTTCTCAGCAAGTCCATTCAACTGTGGAGTCTTGGGGGGTGTCTTCTCAAGTCGGATCCCTGTCGCTCTGCAATATGCATCAAAAGGGCCGCAATACTCACCACCATTATCAGATCGGACCACCTTCAATTTCTTGCCAGTCTCTCTTTCAACCATTGCATGGAATTCTTTAAAGGATTGGAGTACCTGGTCTTTAGACTTCAACAAATATACCCACACTTTGCGGGAATGGTCATCAATAAATGAAACAAAGTACTGAGCTCCTCCAAGGGATCTTTTCGACATGGAGCAGACATCAGTATGGATGAGGTCAAGAATATACCTGTGTCGTCTGGGTTGATCCGATCTCACAAAAGAAACCCGGTGCTGCTTTCCAGCTAGACGATGCGTGCAACTCTCCAACACTTGGCCTTTCAACCCGGTCAGTAGTCCTTTCTTGTGTAGGATTTGGAGCTCTTTCACGCTCATGTGGCCGAGGCGCTTGTGCCATAGCTCAAAGCTAGGTTCATCTCAGACAGAATTGGCTTTTCCGCCATTGATCTTTCCTTGCATCACGTACAAGGAGCCTTCCTTCTTACCTCGGGCCACGACCAAGTTTCCCTTGGCCAGCTTCCATCTAACACTACCGAAGTAGTTTACTAACCCGACATCATCAAGTTTGCCTACTGAGATTAGGTTCAATCGCATGTCAGGAACATGCCTTACATCTTTCAACACAAGTCGGCATCCGACATCCGTGGTCAGAGTTACATCACCGACACCAACAATCTTGCTGGTCACTTAATTTCCCATCTTCACGACTCCAAAATCACCACCTCGGTAAGAGGAGAAAAAACCTTTGTGTGGAGTAACGTGGAAGGAGGCACCAGAGTCAACAATCCAGGTGCAGTCATCATATGCAACATTCAAATAATTATCCTCACCAAGGAGGAATATCTCGGCATCCGGGTTGGCAGCCACCGCAGTGGTGCTCTTGTCTTCCCTCTTCTTGGGAATAATCTGATCCGGCTTCACAGAGCCGTTCTTCTCATCATTTTGCAGGGTCCAGCAGTCTGGCTTCTTATGACCTGTCTTTCCACAGTAAAAGCACTTCAACTCATATTTCGGCTTTGACCGACCTCTGGACTTTCCTCTTCTGTCACGATCTCGACCCCGGCTTTTGCTTCTACCCCGAGAGTCGAATTTCCCTTTGTTTTCAGCAACGCCGGCCTCAGATGTGCTCGAAACACCTCGTTCTCTTCTCCTGACTTCTTCGCTCAGAAGGCTGTCTGTCATGACATCCATCTTCAACTTTCCTTCTGGAGCTGAATTACTCAAAGTCACCACTAGAGTATCCCAGCTTTCTGGCAGCGAGCTCAACAACAGCAAAGCCTGCATCTCATCATCAAGTTTCATCTCAGCTTTTGACAGCTGATTCACAGTACCTTTATAGGTGTTGAGGTGTTCAATCATGCTCATGTCGTCCTTGTATTCAAGCTTCACTAGTCGGCGAACCAGGTATGCTTTATTCCTGGGAGTCTTCTTCTGAATCAAGGACTCCAGCTTCGTCCACAACTCATACGCGTTCGTGAACTCGGACACGTGCTCAAAGAGGCTTTTATCAATATATTTCCTGATCGTGGCTACTGCCTTCCGACTCAGGATCTCCCACTCCTTATCAGTTTTGCCTGCCGGTCTCTCATCAAGGATAATGGACTCATGTAAATCTTTGCAGTAGAGATGATCTTCCATCATCGGTCTCCAATAAGTGAAATTATCAACGGTCAACTTGAACATGTCTCCATCATTGGTTATGCCACTGGTCTCCATCTCGTCTTCCTCAGAACCCGTCGAACTCGGGCTCTGATACCACTGTTGGGAACTCGGTTCCCTCAGATAGGCTCAGGGGCCTTTGCGGAAGTCAGTCAATGAGATCCTCGATCTCAGATCTCGGCAATACCTCGGCCTGAATTTCACCAGGTCGGACATCGCATCGGAAAAATCAAAACGTAAACACGGGAGAGAGAAAGAAGGAGAGAAAGAGAACACAAGCAATGTTTAACGTGAGAAAATCTTCTCCAATGAAAAAGTAAAAATCCACGGGACCTAGTCCAGATCAAAAATTCACTATGACAATAATGGTTACAAATATCAAGATTAACCAATGTGGTGGTTAACTCAACCTCTCCAACAATGATGATAATCAAACCTCCCTAGAGATGTTTCACTCAAACTCTCTCTAGAGATCTCTAAAATACAAAGCATAAAGCTTTGCTCAAACAATTTTCTCTCAAATTTTTAATCTCTCAAATTTGCTCTCTCAATCTGACTTAGCCTCCACCCTCAACTAATGAATATATAGAGGAGGTGGAATTTTAGGAATTAAGGTTTAGGGTTTTTGGGAAAGCCCTCGATGGGATTGGGCTTAGTATTGAAGGAGGAAGCCCAACAATTCAACGGGACAGAACAAGAGAAAGAGATTTTTATTGCTAACACTTAAGAATTTCCCTACATGATTGTTATGATCATGGATACTTAAAGAGTCTTTTCTGAAGCAGTGTACTAGAGGGTGCTGAATCAACTTTGTTCATGGCATCTGGGATGTGTACTAGCACGGTTATGTTCATGGCACTGGTTCCAGCTGGTGGACATATTGTGACCACCACAGATTGCTATAGCAGAACCAGAATATTCATTGGGAACGTGCTTCCAAAGATGGGAATCACGGTATATATGATTTACTTTGGTTGTTTATAGTATTTTGTTTTATCTGAAACTGCTACTTTTGTTGTTATGTTTCTTCAGGTGACTAAGATTTCTTGAACTTACTTAAAGAGTGCATTTAAATTTAGATTAGCTTGTTTTAATTTGTTTAAGAGCGGCTAATGGTTATAAACTCATTAAAATTTTCACTTTGCTGAATAGGCCACTATAATTGATCCTGCTGATGTTGATTCCTTGGAACGTGCATTGGAACAGAACAATGTCAGTGGTGGAGAGAGTAATTTGTTTCTTTTTGTGAAGTTTCTCTTTTGATATCTTTGGAAATAATGAATAGTATTGAGTTCATATGATATGGTATATTATATACATGTGTGCAGGTTTCATTATTCTTCACTGAGACTCCTACCAATCCATTTCAAAGATGTGTTGACATTAAACTTGTTTCAGAGCTTTGTCACAAAAAAGGAGCTTTGGTGTGCATTGATGGTACATTTGCCACACCTATAAACCAAAAGGCCCTTGCCCTTGGAGCTGATCTTGTTGTGAACTCTGCAACAAAATACATTGCTGGACATCATGATGTAAGTTTGTGTGACCAACGGTGGAGTTGTGTTACGAAAAAAAAATAAAAATGTTTAGAAACATTAAAATGTTTGTGCAATTGAAGTTGGTTTTGTATTGGATGGTTGGATTGTATATATTTTTCACTTGTTAAATCAAAATTCATGAAAAGAATCACTTGTTAAGCACTTGTTTGCCAAAATATTCAATCTACATTTCAATCATTCATAGCTAAGCTTTAAGGAACCTTTTTTTTTTTTACCTATGTTTCAGGTCCTTGCTGGTTGCATAAGTGGTTCAGAGAAGTTGATATCACAAGTGCGTAGTTTGCATTTCATTTTGGGTGGTACACTTAGCCCGGTGAGTCATTTCTACAGAGCTATGCCCTGCCTTTGTTGATATATGTAAGCTAAGTCTTTCCATGGAAAGATATACATAAATTGACTTGTTATGCTGACATAATAACAGAATTCAGCATACCTAGTCCTTAGAGGAATGAAAACGCTGCATCTTCGTGTACGGCAACAGAACTCATCAGCAATGAAAGCAGCCAAAATTTTGGAGGCACATCCTAAGGTACCAAGGGAATTGATACATACGATGTCTTGTCTCATCCCCTTACTTGTTTGAAACATTTTGAATGGTACCGTATATATAAGTGGGAAAGCGGTTCCCATGTGACTCAAAGGTCACGTGTTCGAATATGGAAAATATATTATGTAAAAGTAAGACTGTGTATAAGTATTGCTCTCGTCCCACCGTTCGTTAGTTGGGGTGTAATGGGGAGTGTTTTTTATTTTATTGTGTTGTACATTTAAGTGGCATGATGGATAAATGATAGAAGTAACAATATGCTTGTGTGATGGAAACTGGCCTATTCTGAAATTTTGATGTCTTCATGCACTTAATTTTAAATGAAAATTCCTTCTTTGTCTGTTGTGACTTGTGAGCTTGTATATTTATTTGTACTAGTTTTGTTGTTACTTTTTATTTTATTTTTTTCTTGTGAGGGTTTTAAAATGAAAATGTGAGGTTCAACATCTCATGTAAATTGGTTTTAATTGCATGGTGTTATTGGCAGGTGAAGAGCGTCTACTATCCAGGTTTGCCAAGTCATCCTGAGCATGAGCTTGCCAAGAGACAGATGACTGGTTTTGGTGGTGTTCTCTGTTTTGAAGTATGATTTGCTATTCCATTGTGGTTGCTACCAGTTGTCATTTTCATTCTAAGTATGTTGTTGATCTTATTATTTTTGCCAATTCTGATAGTTCTGAATATTGATAATCATGCAGATTGATGGAGATATAATGAAAACCATGGAATTTGTTGATTCGTTGAAAATCCCATATATTGCTCCATCCTTTGGTGGCTGTGAGAGCGTTGTGAATCAGCCTGCTATCATGTCTTATTGGTACTTGGTCAAATTCCTTGTCATATTTATGCATGATTTAACATTAAAAAGACTAAGACGGTATAAATGAAAGGATTTATTAATCTAAAGCTTTAAGGTTTTGAATTGAGACGTGGCATCGAACTAACTTATTGTGATGGATTATATTAATATTTCTGTATTTCAAAACAGGGATCTTCCTCGTTCAGAAAGAGCAAAGTATAAAATTTATGACAACTTGGTTCGCTTCTGCTTTGGACTTGAAGACTATGAAGATTTGGAGGAAGATATCATGCAGGCTCTGGAAGCTCTATAGGCCGTAATCACCTACCTTTGTTTTATTGTTTGTTAAGTCCTTTTTCTTGTTATTGCGTCCGGTGTTAATCAATTGAATTTTTATCATTGAATGTTCTGTTGGGGCTTTAACTTATGATGAATTGCTGAAACCTCCATTTGATGTTTGATCATAAATAAAGGGACGCTGTTGATTAAGTCAATTGTTAATGGGAGTTGATTACATACTTTTCGTGTTTAGATTTTCGTCAAAGAATCTTGTTTAGACCTCAAAGTTTTTCTTGGTCTTCAAAAGAAATTTTGCTATAAAATCCAAATTGTTTGGCATGCCTTGCCAAAATTTACAAAAAGGCACTAAAGCATTTTAAGATAAAACATTTTAAGGGAGTGTATTGGATTGGGATTTCAAATGATTTTAATGGATTGTCTTTGGACAAAAAAATCCGTTGGTATTCGATTAGGATTTTTATGACTGAAAAAAAGACACGTGGTATTCGATTAAGATTTTAAAAAATTATTTTAGAATCCGTACAAATCCGTTGGTATTCAATCAGGATTTTAAATAATGGGATCACAATTTTGTGGTATTTAAAAATCCGACGATTTTAATGGATTTTCTATTGGTGTAGATTTCGTGAGACTTTTTAGTGAAAAATATAAATAGGATGCCTCTCCCACAATCTCACCCTAACCTCTACGATTTCTTGATATTTCTTTATTGCAGTATTTTCTTCTTCCTTTGGCAGGTTTATCCGCTTGAAATCGGGTTCCGTCACGGGAGCTTCATCAAAACTCAAAAATAACATATTTTTGAACGTTTTTTATTACAAAACCCATAAACAACAAACCAATGAGATTTTTGAGATATTTTCTGAGAAATTTTGGAAGTTTAAAAAGTTATTTTTCAAGTTGTCGGTCGCAGTTTTTCTTGGCACAAAAGATGTTGTTTTTGTAATAAAAACAATATAAATAGTGAAAAAATAACACGGAACTAAAACCCTCTATCCAATTTTCGTTTTACATCAATGAAATAATATTAATTTAAAGAAAGGTTGAAACTTTCATAATGTGAACCCTATATTTCGTAACAATACATTCATGAACGAAATTTTTTCACTCTATGAAAGGATTTCAAACAATTTTTGTGTCAATAGATAACTAAAAAATAATTTTTCAAAAGCCCCAAAACAATTTAAGGTTTCAATATATCGATTGAAAAAATTTGAGAAATTTTCTAAACTTTCTTATGATAAAATCCAAAAATTCAGATTTGAAATTTTCTTATGCATATGATATATGGTAGAAAACTCTCATCACATAAAACAAAAATCCCAAGGTTTTCAAGATCAATTGCAAAAAATTCCAAACAAACATTTATCATTAACTTTAGGTTCTATATGCAAATTTAGAATTGTTTTAATAATTAAAAAATTAGATTTTATAATCATATATGCATAGCTTTGATACCAAATGAAAAAGATAATTTTCAACACATTAGTCAAACCCAAGAGCATGAACGAGAAAATGTTAATGCGTGGAGGACTAGTATAACTTTAGATATATGAAGAGTTGTAGCTTAGTAATTTTGAATGCTTGTTAAAAATTATATTATATTTTACTGATTGAGAAAACTATATTAGGTTTTACTTTTTTTTATTAATTTCATTGAATTTCTTTGTTATTTTTTTTATTGACACTTGTAATTTTGAATCTTTATTAAAAATTCATTCGGTCTTTTAAAATCTTATAAATTTATATTATCCTTTCAAATCTTATAAATTGTATTAAAATCCTTTGAGATCCAATCTTATTTGTAAAAAAGTCTTTTTAAAAAGTCTTTAAAGTCCCTCTAATATTCTAAAATTTCTTTCAAAATTTGTAAGATTTTTTATCTCAAAAAAATCTTTTAAAATCCTAATCCAATACATCTCCCTAAATTTAATCCAATAAGCTGCAAATTGAACTATTAGTATTAAAAGAAGAAAAAAAATTATATTGAGTGAATATAAAATGAGTAAGCCAGCTGATGAATAATATTTCATGATTAAACTCTTAACTCAATGCCGAAGTATCCACAACTACTGTATACAAGGGCTATAAGACTAATCATTGACAACACGATCCAACCATTGCAAGCGATAATTAAAACAGTTTTATAATATTGTTGTGGACTATTTCTTGACGGGTCACATTCATGTAGCTCATGCAACTAGTGCACGAGCTCATATAATTTAGATCATTCTGGAATGAGTGGAAGACTCGGTTCTAAGGGTTTTATTTGGAGGTATTCCCCGTCCGAAAGCTAAGGACTAATTCCCTCGAGTCGGAGAGATCATATGATTGTGAGTACAACTTCTCCTAACAAAGCCTTTTTTATATACACGGTCTGAGATCAAACGCCTATCAATATGCTTAAAAAACTCAGCTATCTATCAACTGTGCCGGACTTTAAGTTGATCATTCTTTTATATTTATATATAAATATATATATATATATATATATATATATATAAAATAGTAAAATTAACTTTTCTCTTTTTGGAATCAATGTTTAATAGTTGAGAAAAGTGTTTGTCCTTTTAAATGATACTATAATAACCCTCACATATAGTTGTGAATTTAATTATGAATTAATGATTTTACTCATAATATTAAAGAATAATTGTAAGGAAAGTAGAAGAAAAAAAATAAAGTCACATTTGGTGAAAAATGAGTTAAAATGACATTTAAGGGGTAAAAATGCAGGTAAATAAAGTTACCCTAAAGTGAAAAGTAAAATAGTAAATATTGCCATAAAAATATTGTGAACCAATATGTAAAGTTAGAATGAGAGTTACGTGAGCGGGATAGATAAACTTATATCCACTTGGTTAATGAGCTCACTTAAGTTCCTAAAGCTTCGCATAAACGTCGACCCAGAGGAGAAAACAAAGAAAATGGGTTTTTGGGAAAAATCTTCAAAAATTCATAGAAAGAGCTAGAGACCTCCCCACTTGGTTCCAAAACCAAAAGTATGTCAAATCCTATCCTCTTCAAAGCCAAACCATCAATTTCAAGTGGGGATCTGTGTGGAGTGAGATACTACCCCTCTATCATTTTGAGTTTTCAAGAATTTGAGTGATTTTGGAGTGTTTCAACCATAAGAAGCTTGGAAAACTCTCCTCCCCTCATCCTAGTATCAATTGTGGTAAGAAATGTCTACTCCAATCAAGTTTTTATATACTTTATGGATGTTAAGTTTTCATGTGAATAGTAACCCAAAAATGGGAATTTTTGAGGAAATATTGATGTGTTGTCTTGTTATTTCTTTAATGTTTATGGGATAAGATTGAGCAAGGAGACCCAATAATTTAGGAGGATCCATTTGATGCACCATTAGATTGAGAAACCTATTTTTCTCTAAATTTTAAAAGAGGGTAAGTGATCAATATTGAGATAATAAATGGTATGAGTAGTTGGAGGGTAATTTGCAGGTGAGACTCTTTGTTAAATATGCTTGGGATTGGTTCCGGTAAAAGAAAAAATTATGAAATCGCCATTTAGGACACTTTGATAAATTGATCTCAAAATCAAGTGTAGGTGTCTTTATGTGTAGTCTTGAAAATTAAAATGGGTAGACTAATATATATGTACTGATTGTCTTCACGTATTTGGAATAGGCTGTGATATTGTGAGATATTGTGGTTGTGACCTCTTGGATACAAGGAGTGTATTGGAGAACAGTGCTTGACAGGTAAGCTTTCGGTCCTTGGGGCTAATCCCCCGTTTATTCCACCAAACTCCAAGGGAAGGTGGTAGTTTGATATGGTATGTTGAAAATGATTTATTTTATGTTGCATGTATATGTATGTATGTTTGTGTGCCACACAAGACAGTGTTTCCTTGTGTGAGACCTAAGATGGTGTTTCCTTATGCATAGTATGAGACAGTGTTTCCTCATACGGTATGTTGCAAGACGGTATTTCCTTGCGCAATGCATACTTGTTATATTCTCTGGCCAGTAGAATTACATTATTGCACACTGTATTGTCATACATATTCTGATGCATGCATGAGTTTTTATACTGTGTTTATACCAGAAGTGAGCTTAGGGGTGGAGGAGCCCTCCAAGGGTTCCTAGCTTACTGAGGTAATTATATTAACTCATACCGAGTTATGGGGATCACCATTTCAGGTACAGGAGCTGATGGTGTTGAGGCATCGCGTGGTAAGGGGCCAGACGAGAGTTATTACATGACCTGATAGTCAGGATTAGCTTGTTATGCTGATATGTATTTGACATGGTTTTATTTTGGATATGTATATATACCATGTTATTTTTTTGGAGAGCATATGGAGTGTTTATGCCATGTCGATTGTCTGTATATGTTGTTATTGATGCATGCTCAGGTCTATGTTACTTATTTAATTGCATCTCTTTGGTTTAGTTGATGTAATTATATAAGTAACATAATGGACATTATTTTAAGACAGTATGGTTGTGAGATAGCCTAGGCCATGGATGGCTGGGCAATATGTTTTATCTATGTTGTGGTATGCCTAAATTATATTAAACCGTCAATCAGGTTGAAATTATCATGGTGAGAATTATTCTCAGTGATCCAAAATACAGACGAAATGTTGTCCGTTTTACTTTGGCCATAGAAATGAAAAATTTTGCAATACATAAGGAAAAAAGAGAAAATTTATTTAGTTAGCTTCCGCGTTAATTAAGCTGAGTATGCTGCGCTTACTATCATATGAATATTAATTAACCGGCTGCAGATGGGGCGTTACAAACACAACTTGCGTCATTTCACTCTCACAAAGAGGTGGGACTCATATCTTTATTTTTTTTTGTCCATTCTCTCCACCCCTTTATTTATCTCTTTCTCTTATTTAAAATGATATAACTTTGTATCCTTTAAAATGATAAACATTTTTCCCATAATAATAAATGTAGGTAAATGTAAGACTTACATTATTATAAGTTATCATTGTGGTATGCATAATAGTGAAATTAACTTTTCTCTCGTTTTTGGGCTAGCTGTAGCTACTTTGCCTTAAATGTGTGCAAATTTTAATACTATTGTTATGACGTTTATTGTTTTTAAACAGAATTTATGTGATACGATAACAGGTAAAGGAGTTAGGATGAGAGGTGGGCCAAGTTGGGTCAAGGACTATGTCTTGTAAAGCCAAGACCAATAGAGCCCAATGTCTGTTGTATGGTTACTGTTAGTTAATTGATAGGAGAATTTAGTGAGAATGAGGTTGATGCCAACGTGGCATTTGTAAAGTTCTGTAAAAGGAATACTGTGGTATTGTTGAAGGGCATTTAGTTAATAAAAAAGTTGTTGGTAGTTACAGCATGCAAACTCACGTTTGTATCATTTGGTGCTTTCTCGTTGTTGTGGACTCCGTTCATCTTCCCGAAATGAAGATGCGAGAGCTTGCAGATGAATTTTTGCAGTATCGCGAGCAAAATAATCAACGTGTCGAGCAGTTGTTGATTACTATGGAATCTCGCTTTCAAGAAGTTCAATCGACTTTTCGCGAGTTGTTGCATGGGTCGAAATCTTCTGAAGCTACATCAGTGCGTAGCGCTCCTCATTCTCGTGTAGGTGAGAATTCAGGTGCGTCTCATGATGATCCTAGAGCAGTTTTGAAGTTCGTAAAACCTGAGATACCGAAATTTGATGGCAAGGAACCAAACATCTGGAATTTCAAGACTGAATTGTTTTTCAAAATTCAACAAGTTCTTGAATCTTTCAAGGTGGATTTGGTTGGGTTGCGCATGGAAGGTATTGCTGCTGATTGGTTTCAGTGGATGTCTACAAGTGGAACAATCACTTCTTGGGTGACGTTTGTGCAAGCGATTCGGGAACGTTTTGGTCCTTCAACTTACAAAGATACTCGCGGAGTTCTCGCCAAATTGATGCAGCAGGGTTCGTTAGCAGAGTATATGGCTGAGTTCCAGCGATTGATGAATCAGTTCATAATGTCAGTGATGATTTGCTCATGACATTTTTCATTGCTGGATTACAACCAGATCTTCAAGGAGCTCTTCAATTACGAAGACCTACTACTTTGCACCAGGCGATGCAACTGGCTATAGCTTATGACAGCCACCATGGAGAGTTGAGATCATCTCTCACAACTCCACCAAAGAAATTATTTCCAAAGCCTAATCATTCTGATAAGGTAGGGTCTTCGACAACACCTTTGGTGTCCAATACTCCTGTTCCTTCTGCAGCTGCTATTGAATCTTTACCAATTAAAAAGTTATCTATTGAGCATTTGAGGAAACGAAGGGAATTGGGTTTATGTTATACATGTGATGAAAATGGACCAATAAACATCGTTGTCAATCTAAGTTGTTGTTCATGATTGTGGATGAGGATGAACCAGAAGGGGAATCTGAAGAGAAGATCCTTTCGTGCAAGAATGATAATTCTGGGTCTAAGTTGGATGCTGCTTTACACTCATTATCGGGTAATGCAGATGTGAGATCTTTGGTTTTGTTAGCCACTGTCAACACGCAAGAGGTATTAGTTTTGATTGATTCTGGTAGTTCTCATAGTTTTATACGGCAGGAATTGGCTGTACAACTTCAATTACCAATGGTAAAATCTCCCAAAATGAGATTTTTTATGCGTAATGGAGAGTTTTTAAAGTGTGACCATAAATGTCCTAAAGTACAATTGTGTATTCAAGGCCACTGTTTTGTCACTGATTTGTTTGTGGTAGAGCTTTGTGATCTCAGTGTTGTTTTGGGAATGCAGTGGTTGGTAACTTTGGGTAGGGTCACTCATAATTACAGAGACCGTATGATGGAATTCACTTGGCAAGGAAAGCACATAAATTTACAAGGAGGGACACATCAGTTGCAGCAATTGGATTTGGTAACAGACACTCAATGTCATTTTTTGGAAGGTCAGGACAGTACTCTTACTGGTGAGGTATCTGCTGAATTGTTAGCTGTCAAAAATAAAATTCCTTCACCTTTATGGCACATTTTGGTTACTTGTCAGCATGTTTTTGATACTCCTACGGTGCTGCCTCTATTTCGTGACAGTTCACATGCTATCCTATTGTTGGACAATGCTACTGCTGTTAGGGTTAAGCCTTATCGATACCCCCATCATCATAAGGAAGAAATTGAGAAACAGGTTGCTGATTTAATGTCTAATGGTTGGATCCAACATAGCCATAGTGCATCTTCCTCTCCTGTGTTATTGGTCAGGAAGAAGGATCAATCTTGGCGTATGTGTGTGGACTATAGGGCTTTGAATGCCATAACCATTAAAGATGCTTTTCCTATTCCCACAATAGATGAACTTTTGGATGAACATTTTGAGGCTAATACTAAGCTGGATTTGCGATCAGGCTACCATCAAATATGCATGAAACCTGAGGACATACACAAGACAACTTTTAGAACTCATGAAGGCCACTATGAGTTTAAAGTCATGCCTTTTGGCCTTACTAATGCACCTGCCACTTTCCAGGCTGCCATGAATGGTACTTTTTGACCATTTTTAAGAAAGTTTATTGTAGTTTTTTTTTTATGATGTGTTGATCTATAGTGTCTCTTTGGAGCAACATGCTGATCATTTGCAAAAGGCTTTACACTGTTTGCTGCAAAATTCATTTTTTGTCAAATTTAGTAAATGTGAGTTTGGAGTGGGAGAGATAGCCTACTTGGGACATGTAGTTACATCTACTGGGGTCAAGGTTGATGTTACAAAAATTGCTGCCATGGTTGATTGGCCAGTCCCTAAATCTATTAAGAAATTGAGAGCCTTCCTTTGCTTAACCGGTTACTATAGGAGGTTTGTAAGGAGCTATGCTTCCCTAGCTCATCCTTTGACCGAATTGCTAAAGCAGGATAAGATCATTTGGACCAAGGAGACAGATTTGGCTTTTACTACATTGAAGTTGGCCATGTCCTCTACTCCCATTTTACAGCTACCTGATTTTACATGCCCTTTTGTAATAGAATCGGATGCTTCTAATCTTGCAGCTGGTGCTGTCTTATTGCAACATGGGAAACCGATATCTTATTTTAGTAAAAAGTTTGGTCCACGTATGGAAGCATCCTAAGCTTATGTTCGCGAACTGTATCCTTTAATTGAAGCCATCAAGAAGTGGCGCCATTATCTCCTTGGTTCCCATTTTGTTATTAAAACTGATCATCAGAGCCTTAGAAAATTTCTCCATCAACAGGCCCATACAGAGGAGCAACAAAAATATCTCTACAAGTTAATGGGGTATCAGTTTACCATTGAATATAAGACAGGAGCTTCTAACATTGTTGCATATGCTTTATCTAGGCAATTTCCTGATGAGGTTAAGTCTCATGTCCTTACTTTGAGATCAGAACCAACTTTGGAGATTTGGGAGCAGATTAGAGAAGAAAACAAGCGTGATCCAGAGCTTCTGGACATTCATAGAGCATTGGAGGATGGTACACATACTGATCCTAAATTTTCCACTCGATGTGGCATGATTTTTTACAATAATAAATGTTGGTTGGTTTCCAACTCTTCTCTTAAGGAATTGTTGTTACAAGAGGCTCACTGCACACCCATTGGTGGCCATGCTAGAATCCACCGTACCTATTTGCGTTTGTCAACTTCCTTTACTTGGAAAAACATGCGCACTGATGTTCAGAAATTCATTCGTGATTGTACAGTTTGTCAACATGTTAAATCATCCACTCAAATGCCCTTGAGATTGCTGCAACCTTTGCCTATTCCTAATGCCATTTTTGATGATCTCACATTGGATTTCATTACAGCTCTTCCTCGGTCAAATGGATTCACTACAATCCTAGTGGTCGTTGATAGATTGTCTAAATATGCTCATTTTGGACCTCTGCCTTCTTCTTATACAGCTGCAACAGTAGCACAATTATTTTGTGAACTAGTTGTGAAACATCATGGTTTCCCTCGTACCCTGCTGTCTGATCGAGATACTGTTTTTATAAGCAAGTTTTGACGTCATTTGTTTCAGTTGAGTGGCACTAAATTACTTGCAACTTCAGCTTATCATCCACAAACCGATGGCCAATCGGAGGTCACAAATCGCTACTTGGAACAATACCTGAGAGTTTTTTGTTCTGAACAAAATTCTCGCTGCATTCATATGTTGTGTTGGGCGGAATTGCATTATAACACATCTGTGCATTCTGCTCTTAACATGTCGCCTTACCAGGCTGTGTTTGGGAAATTTCCGGTTTTGATTCCTCCTTATCAGAAGGGTGCAGTTCAATTGGAGGCAGTGGACACTATGCTTCAACAGAGGGAAGAAGTGTGGGATTATTTGAAGTTGAACTTGAGAAGAGCTCAAGAGAGAATGAAGCATCAAGCTGACAAGCATAGGCAGGAACGCACCTTCACGGTAGGTGATAAGGTGTTGATTAAATTACAACCTTATAGACAGTTGTCAGTGGCCCGAAGAAAAAATCACAAACTTGCTAAGCGTTACTTTGGTCCTTATGTTGTTGAGCAAGTCATCAGTCCAGTCGCTTATAAATTGACTCTTCCAGCTGAGAGTTTGATTCATCCAGTGTTTCACATTTCAGTGTTGAAACAGTTTTATGGCAATGATGCACGTTGTGAACCTCTACCAGCTGAGATTTTGCATAACAAACCGGTTCAACATCCCATTGCCATTTTGGATTCGCGTGAAATGCCTTTTAATGGTAGGAAGAAGCAGCAACATTTGGTTCAATGGTCAGCCACAGTCCCTGAAGATGCTTCATGGGAGGATGCTGAGTTGTTGAGTCAAGCTTATCCACAGTTGCACCTTGAGGACAAGGTCACAGTCGAAGAGAGGGCAGTTGATACGGTAGCAGGTAAAGGAGTTAGGATGAGAGGTGGGCCAAGTTGGGTCAAGGACTATGTCTTGTAAAGCCAAGACCAATAGAGCCCAATGTCTGTTGCATGGTTACTGTTAGTTAATTGATAGGAGAATTTAGTGAGAATGAGGTTGATGCCAACGTGGCATTTGTAAAGTTCTATAAAAGGAATACTGTGGTATTGTTGAAGGGCATTCAGTTAATAAAAAAGTTGTTGGTAGTTACAGCATACAAACTCACGTTTGTATCATTATGTAAAGACATGTATTTTTTCTGATAAAAATGTTTTTAAATCATTTTTTACTATTGCAATTAAATTTTTCTTTGAACGATCTTATGAGAATAGTTTCTATTTCAATTTATTGATTGTAAGGCAAATAATTTTCATTTGAAAAATAAATAAATAAATTTTTTCAATATATATTTGCCTAAAGTTCAAACGTAAATAGTAAAAGAACGTAACTTACTTCCTTGATTATTTAGCAAACTCGTTTGAGTTAAAAGAAACTGTCTTGACCCAATGAGTACCGTTTGATCTTTTATATTAACTACGTCATTTTGTAATGTGACTGTATATAAGTATTGGAGCAGTCACCTAAAAACTACGTCATTTTGTGTGGGATAAAGAAAGTTCGCATTTAAAATTAATTGTAGAAAATAAAAATATTATATTTATTTCCAATTTTGTACGGTAATGATTCCCCATATTTAATGTTTTATATTAACTTTCACCTTTTGTATGGTTATTATTCTCCATATTTAATGCTTTTATATTATAAAATGCCGTAGTTTTATATGACTGCACCAATCCTTAGGTGCAGTCACTTTACATCTGTTAAACCCATATATATATATATATATATATATATATATATATATATATATATATATATATGGAGTAAACATTTCTACAGCCACTTTAGATAAGGTTATCTACGCATCACCACAGATAAGGTTATCTACAGTTATCCCAAAAACTATGTCGTTTTGATTAATGAAGAGTGTTTCTGTAACTTTAGGTGAATTAATGAAGGGTGTTTCTGTAATTTCATTTATTTTTTTTATCATATACATTTTATTGAAACACTCTCCATTAATTCACCTAAAATTACAGAAACAACCTTCATTAATCAAAATTATGTAATCTTTCGGGTAGCTGTAGATAACCTTATCTAGAGTGACTGTAGAAATATTTTTTTCATATATATATATATATATAAATTAAAATTAACTCGATGTTGTATGAATATATTTTCTATTCTATTTGGATAGTTTGTAAAATAGAAAAAATGGAATTGCTTCAAAAAAAATATGAAAAATATACATATCTAAAAAAAAAAAGAGAAATAAATATGAAATAAACTATAATATAAAAATAGAATAAGAATAAAAAAAGGGAGAGGGGTTAGTCTTATATATATATATATATATATATATATATATATATAAGGTTCGCTTTTTCTGCAGTTACTGTAGATAAGTTATCTGCAGTAAGCTCAATACGATGTCATTTTGAGGCACAAATCATGTTGTTTTTGTAATTTTAACTTATTTCAGGGTTATTATAAACTTTATAATTATTTTTTTTAATATTTCAATCTCAAAATGATGTCATTTTGGGCGTAATGCAGATAACTTATCTGCATAAATATTTTTCTGATATATATATATATTGAAAAGTTTTTTTTTTTACAAACTACACTAAGTATGACTAGTCAGACACTCTTGATTGAAGTCTGACTAGTCATACTTAGTGTAGTTTGTAACAAAAAAAGTTTGTCAATATAACCTCTCCCAATATATATATATATATATATATATGGATAGGTTATTTTTTCTACTCTTATTTTGCCTACCTTTGCCTACTCTTTTTAATACGTTTCGATTACAATCTCATCCAACGGTCAATGGTTGGCAGAGGAAGAGAGAAGGGAGGAGAGAGAAAGGGTGTGGGAGGAAGTGAGGAAAAGAAAGGGGGAAAAAGATTTTTTTTTTATATCACAAATATATACCGTTGGATGAAATTGTAATCAAACGGTATTAAAAGGATAGGCAAAATAAGGGTAGGTAGAATAACCTACCCTATATATATATATATATATATATATATATATATATATATATAGACACACACACACACATGTTATAAGAGATAAATTTTATCTCCTACACACACATAAAAGTGAGTGAGGCCTATGTGACTAGAAAAGAGAGAAAGAGAAAATATGGACCCCTGACATTTTTATGTGTGTGTAGGAGATAAATTTATCTCATATAACATGAGAAATAATAAACTCATATATATGGGGCAGGATATTCTTACACTAGTGTAAGAATAAGAAGTCTTACACTAAATTTTGATTGTTGTATTACTTGCATCTAATGGTTCAAATATCTAATAAATCAGAATTGTTAGATATAAAAAGGATCAACGATCAAGATTGAGAGTGTAACTTACACCGGTATAAAATAATTATGAACTTATATCCAGTGAAATCAAAATGACGTCATTTTAGGGTGAGAAAAAACTATATTTGTAATTCTAATTTATTGCTGGGTTATATTTGTCTTTATCATTTTTAATTTTTAATTTTTTAACCTCATAACAACATCATTTTGGGTTCACGGGAAATAATTTTATCTCCTATCACTTTTTTCGCTATATATATACGCTTTTCGCTATATATATATATATATATGGATTTACATTTACGTACTATCAGTGCTAATATTGCCATGTTTGGGTCGATGAAACAAAAAAGAATAACAGATTAGTCCTTCTACTATACTAAAAGTATAGAAGAGGTTATTCTACCTACTCTTACTTTGCATACGTCTTTCAATATCATTAGATTACAATCTCATCCAACGGTGAAGATTTACGATATAAAATAAACTCTTTTACCCTTTCTCTCTCCCACTGCCTCTCACTCTTTCTCCCTCCTCCCTTTCTCTTTCTTCAATGGCTTTTCAGCATAAAAAAAAGGTGCAATCTTTTTTCTCAATTCATCCAACCCAGCCATTGTTATGAGCATTTACATAAAAAATTGAAATGAGGTGTCAAGAATAAATAAACCCAGATGCCCTATGTTATGGAACCAAGTAGACTTGTTGTTGGGCGTAACATAGAGAGAACATAGATCTTTTCTTCACTTCAAGGTAAAAAATAAGATAAAAGAAGGAGATAAGTTGATTCATTTCAAATTTCAATAGCAAAGTAGAAACGTTACGGTAATCGTGGATTAATTCAAATAAAGGGTTTTTCGTGGTTTTCATTTTTTTGTAATTTTGTGATTTCTGCCGTGTTCAATTATATCAGATTCAAAAAAATTTAAAAATTATACTAATCAAGCAGAACCATCATGTCATTAATCATTGCATGGATTTAGATTCAAATATAAATTCAGGTTGTAAATTACGCAATTCGATAGAGAGAAAGGGGAGGAGAGAGAAAGAGTGTGAGAGACCGTAAGGAGAAAGAAAGGGAAAAAATGTTTATTTTATTATGCCAATCTCCACTATTGGATGAGATTGTAATCTAACAGTATTGAAAGGAGTAAGCAAAGGTAGGCAAATTAAGAGTAGACATAATAACCTATCTCTAGAAGTATAGAGTATAGGAATTGTTTTTTTCTTCTAAAAAAGAATCAAATTAAGAAATATTCATGGTAACCACTCATGCAGTTGAAATTAGTAAAATTATCCATGAATGTATTGAGCAATATAATACCGAAGTAAAAATTATAAATATTGGGACCGTATTTCAAGTAGGCGATAGCATTGCTCGTATTGATGGCCTGGATAAAGTAATGGCGGGTGAATTAGTGGAGTTTGATATATATATATATATATGGTTAAGATATGGTTGTAAGAAGTTGTAAACAAAAATAGGTTAAGTATAACCTTCCCTATATATATATATATATATATATATATATATATATATATATATATATATATATTTCATTTTTTATTTTATATAGATATATTCATTATTTTGTCTTGCCTTTGTTTTAATATAGACTATCCTTTTACGTAATTCTGATTTAATAGGTTCCAATTCTACAATATCCTAGCTATATTATATTATCTCGGTACTAGTATTTTGGAGATGCATACAATTACAAATATACAATATTGCTGTGGCAATTCCATCCGAAGGCTAAAAGGATCAAACTTTCAATTTTGAAATTTAAACAGATACTTTTTTTTTTTTTTTTTTTTGAGGTTACAAGGAATTGAACATAACACCTTACACTACTCACACCCCACACCCCTAGGCTAAAAAACAGTTACCTTTAACCACTACGGCTAAAAAACAGGACACTTCTTTTAACTCAAGCGAGTTTGCTAAATAATTAAGGAAGTTACGTTCTTTTGCTATTTACGTTTGAACTTTAGGCGAATATATATGGAAAATTTTTATTTATTTATTTTGCAAAAGAAAATTATTTTCCTTACAATCAATAAATTGAAATAGAAACTATTCTCATAAGATCGTTCAAAGAAAAATTTAATTGCAATAGTAAAAAATGATTTAAAAACATTTTTATCAGAAAAAATACTTGTCTTTACATAAATTCTGTTTAAAGACAATAAACGTCATAACAATAGTATTAAAATTTGAACACATTTCAGGCAAAGTAGCTATAGCCCAAAAAAGAGAGAAAAGTTAATTTCACTGTTATGCATACCACAATGATAACTTATAATAATGTAAATCTTGCATTTACTATTAAACATTGATTCCAATAAAGAGAAAAGTTAATTTTACTTTTATATATATATATAAAAGAATGATCAACTTACAACGGAGTCTTACACTCTGTATCGTTAGGTTTTGTGAGCCCACTATGTACCCTATAGGGTAATGTTACTATATGGATTATACCACTAGGCGAGGTAATGACCAGACTAGTAGGTATAGTTCCAAGAGGCAAGCAAGCTAATAGCAATGGCAGATTAATAACAAGAGTATGACTTGGAAGTAAATGAGCATAACAACAGTACATAAAAGATACCTCTAAGGTGTGCCCAGGAGGGCTATTTATAAGGGAAATGGAGCGGGTTGGTGAGGGAGAGGTAAACTCTCCTTGGGATTTACTCCCATGGTGCAGTGTTAGGCGTGCTGGCGCTGTCATTGTGGCAGTGCTGCCCCCTCTGCACTCTGGCGGTGTCAGCGCCGGGCAAAGGGGGAGTTTCCCTTTGTGGTTTCTGTCGTAGTCGCCTTCAACGGTTAGCGTTCCAAGATGGGACATTTTGGTGTATGCCTTGGGCCTGCTGCTACGTTGGGGGTTGAGGGGGTCC
This sequence comes from Gastrolobium bilobum, assembly GCF_033153095.1. Lineage (NCBI taxonomy): Eukaryota > Viridiplantae > Streptophyta > Magnoliopsida > Fabales > Fabaceae > Gastrolobium > Gastrolobium bilobum. The sequence continues at coordinate 217,952 of NW_026896870.1, read as the reverse complement.
AGGTCAGCCCTAAGGGCTGACGTGGGGCAAGGCTGAGGCTGGGCTTGAGTGATTGGGCCAGCTGAGGGTTGGGCCTGTGTAAGACTCGTTCGGATCGGGATGTTTAAGATGCTCTGGCGACCGTTCAGGCGTTTTTTTTTTTTGGCGCGGTTGGTATGTCAACAGCGGCCTTATGTTGTAGAGACTATTAATATAAACGAGTGGATTTCCTTTACCTTTGTCATTTTTCACGCTTTGTCTAAAGAACCGCTTTATTTTCCTTGCTTACTTTTCTGTGAATTAAGCTTGATTGTAAGAGCGTTGGCTGGGGGTGAGGACCATCCCAGTCCAACTGCGGCGATGGTGGGAACCATCTTGCTTGCTAGGCGTTGGCTGGGGGTGAGAACCATCCCAGACCAACTATGGCGGGGGTGAGAACCGTCCCGTAAGTTGGCTGGGGGTGAGAACCATCCCAGACCAACTATGGCGGGGGTGAGAACCGTCCCGTAGCTGAGCGTTGGCTGGGGGTGAGAACCATCCCAGACCAACTATGGCGGGGGTGAGAACTGTTTCGTAGCTGAGCGTTGGCTGGGGGTGAGAACCGTCCCAGACCAACTATGGCGGGGGTGAGAACCGTCCCGTAGTTGGGCGTTGGCTGGGGGTGAGAACCATCCCAGACCAACTATGGCGGGGGTGAGAACCGTCCCGTAAGTTGGGACCAACTATGGCGGGGGTGAGAACCGTGGCTGGGGGTGAGAACCATCCCAACGTAGTCACATTTGATAGTGTTAAATTGAACTGGCGATCTTTATTGAAGCTCAAAACTCTGCCTCGTTAAAAACCTTTCCCAGCAAAACCCTATGGGACAAAAGCCTAGGAAAGGAAAAGAGTGCAGGAGTTGTTACATGATAACTTAACTATAATACATTTTGAGCTTATCGGCGTTCCAAGCCCTTGGCAGCGCCTTTCCTTCTAATGTTTCTAGGTAGTAGGCTCCATGACCTAATTTGTTGGTTACCCTGTAAGGTCCTTCCCATGTTGGGGCGAGCTTTCCTTCGCGGGCGTTTTTATTTCCAACGTCTGCTCTTCGAAGCACCAAATCTTTTTCTTGGAAACTCCTGGGGATGACCTTCTTATTGTAGTAAGTAGCTGATTTTCCTTTAGAATGGAGATCAGACTCGGCGGCAGACCTTCTGAGTTCGTCCAGCAAGTCTAATGCTTCTTTCAAATTCTGGGTGTTGTCGATCTCGGTTACGTGCTCTCGCCGCCAGGAGGGTTCACCGATTTCTACTGGGATCATGGCTTCAGCGCCGTAAGTCAGCCTAAACGGAGTTTCTTTTGTGGATGACTGGGCGGTTGTCCTGTACCCCCACAGGACGTTGTCAAGATTGTCAATCCATGCCCCTTTGTGTGCATCTAGCTTCTTTTTAATTCCTTTGCCCAGCATTTTATTGGCTGATTCAACCAAACCGTTGGATTGTGGGTGTTCTACGGCAGCAAAGTGGTGTCGTATGTGCAGGCTGCTCATTAATTCGCGGAACTTGGCATCGGTAAATTGAGTGCCGTTATCCGTGATAACTTCTCCGGGGATGCCGAAACGGTACACGATGCTTCTCCAGAAGAACCGTCTTGCTTTTTGAGAGGTTATAGTCGCCAAGGGTTCTGCTTCTACCCACTTGGTAAAATAGTCGATAGCGACTATCAGCCACTGAATTCGCCCAGCTGCCATAGGGAAAGGACCCAGAATGTCGATGCCCCACTTGTAGAAAGGCCATGATGTGGTGATTGATGTTAACTCTTCTGGCGGCGCTCTATGTATGTCGGCGAACCTCTGACATTTTTCGCATTTTTTGACGTGTTCGTGAGCATCACGTTCCATAGTTGGCCAATAAAATCCAGCTCTCAACGCCTTCTTTGCTAGTGAGTGACCGCCCATGTGATGGCCGTTGATTCCTTCATGGATTTCTTCTAACACGTATGGAACATCAGTGGGATTTAAACATTTCAAGAGTGGGGTTGAGAGTCCTCGCTTGTACAACCGCCCTTGTACTATGCAGAAGTGGGCGCTTCTACGAATTATCTTTCTAGCATCTTTTTGGTTGGGAGGTACGGCCCCTTCAGCTAAATAATTGACAATGGGCGTGATCCAGGTTTCTTCAGTGGCTCCAGGGGCTTGCTCTGAGATACACATGACTACGCACGGGTTTGGCATACTCTGCTGGACTATAGAACGATTGTTGCCTGGGCTTTTAGTGCTTGCCAGTTTGGACAGAATGTCTGCCCGGGTATTTTCAGTACGCCGGATATGTTCCACCTCAACACTCTCAAAACTTCCGATTAGCTCTCTGACTTTTTGTAAGTATTTGCACATCAGTGGTCCTTTGGCCTGGTACTCGCCGGAGATTTGAAATGTCACCAGCTGGGAGTCACTAAAGACTTTGAGGCGGTTGGCCCCCATTTCCTTTGCTTGGATCAGACCAGCTATCATGGCCTCATATTCTGCTTGATTATTTGTGGTGCTGAATTCAAACGATAAAGAATGTTCGATAGCCACGCCATCCGGATTTTCTATTATCATCCCAGCACCGGAGCCTTTGGCGTTTGATGAGCCATCTACGTATAGTTTCCACATTTCTGATAACGGTGTTCCCATGGCTTGGTTCTTGGGCGGGGAGAGCTGCGTCATTTCTGCAATGAAATCAGTGAGTGCTTGAGCTTTGATGGCAGTTCTAGGCTCATAGGTGATCTGATACTCGGACAACTCGATCGCCCACGACATCATTCTTCCCGCCAAGTCTGGCTTGTGCAGGACTTGGCGGATTGGTTGGTTGGTCCTGACGGTGATTGGATGGCATTGGAAGTACGGTCTTAAACGCCGTGCGGCAAAGATAAGCGTCAAAGCTACCTTTTCCACCTGTTGGTATCGAAGCTCTGCTCCTTGTAGAACCTTGCTGATGAAATATACTGGCTTTTGTCCTTCCATTGATTCTTTGACAAGGGCTGCACTGATTGCCTCGGTACCTACGGCGAGATACAAATAAAGCATTTCTCCATCGTCTGGTTTGGCGAGCACTGGTGGACAAGAGAGTGCCCTTTTGAATTCCTGGAAGGCGTTCTCACATTCTTCCGACCACCGAAAGGCGGTTCCTTTTTTTAGTAAGCCAAAAAGAGGGAGCGATTTGTGAGCCGAATTGGCCAGAAAACGAGTGAGAGCTACTAACCTTCCTGTGAGTTGCTGAACTTCCTTGATTGTTTGCGGGCTTCGCATTTCAATCACTGCCTTGCACTTATCAGGATTGACTTCAATGCCTCTTTCAGTGAGCATAAAGCCTAGGAATTTGCCCGCGGGAACTCCGAAGGCGCATTTGCTTGGATTCAAGCGCATGTTGAATTTTCTGAGTCTTTCAAAAACACCTTGTAGATCAACCAAATGTTGTTCCGACGTTCTTGATTTGGCGATCATGTCATCGATGTATACTTCGATGCAATTGCCAATCAGGTCTCTGAATACTTCATTCATCATCCTTTGGTAAGTGGCCCCAGCATTTTTTAGACCGAAGGGCATCATTGTATAACAGTAATTGGCGTTCTGAGTGATGAACGCCGTTTTGTCTTGGTCTTCTTCAAGAAGTGGGATCTGATTATAACCAGAGTATGCGTCCATGAATGATAGCATTTTGAATCTGGACGCGTTGTCAACCAACTGATCGATGCTAGGAAAAGGGTAAGCATCTTTTGGACAGACTTTGTTTAGGTCAATGTAGTCAACGCACATTCGCCATGCGCCGTTTGGCTTTTTTACCAATACTGGGTTGGATAACCAAGTTGTGTACTTGATTTCCCTGATGAACCCGGCGGCGTATAGCCTTTTGACCTCTTCATCAATCACACTCTGGCGGTCGGGACCGAATTTCCTCTTTTTCTGGGCGACTGGCTTGGCTTTGGGATCCACCGACAAACGGTGGCAGCAAACGTTTGGATTGATACCTGGCATGTCAGACGGCTTCCATGCAAACAAATCTTTGTTTTCCTTGAGCAACTTGATTAACTTGTATTTCATCTCTGGTTCGATGGTGGCCCCGATGGTTGTTGTTTGATGATCCGCATCTCCTAAGACAACATGTTCCAATGCTCCATCCGGCGTGGGTCTGTCATGTTCCACGCGCGGATCGTCTCTAGCGTCAAATTCTACCAAAAAACATTGGTCACGCTCTTTTGACTTCTCGCCGAGATTTCTTTCTGATGGCGACGTCGTCCCCTGCTTGAGCGCCCTTTCATCACTGAAGCTAGCTTTGGCCATTGGCCGTAAGGATATGTTGTAGCAGCTTCGGGCTATCGTCTGGTCTCCTCGCACTGTGGCGACTTTGTTCGGGCAACGAACTTCATTGCCAAGTGGGGGTGTGAAATGCTTGCCTCGAAGGCAGCAAACATCCTTCTACCAAGAATGGTGTTGTAAGCTGATGGGGTGTCGAGCACCAAAAACTGGATGTCTGCGGATCGTGAGGTGGGCGGCGTTCCAAGGGAGAGCCGCAAGGTAATCACTCCCAGTGGCTTTGTGGTGGTAGCGTTGAAACCTGAGAGTTCACCTGTAACAGGAGTTAGACTATCAACAGTGAACCCTAACGCTTTAAAGCATGGTAAAAACAAAATATCGGCTGAGCTGCCGTGGTCAATAAAAACGCGATTAACGCCGAAGTTGGCGATTATAGCTTGAATGACGAGCGGGTCGTCATGTCCTGGGAGGACGTCGCCTAAATCGCTGGCGTCCCAGACAATTTGAGGCCTTGTTGGACTAGGACTGTGCTTTTCTTTGCTGATCACTTTGCCAGCGACCGCCAGACACTGCTTCAAGTGTTTCTTTCTAGCGTTCGCAGTCTCTCCTCCTCCACTCAGCCCGCCTGAAATCATGTTGATCACCGCGGCTGAATCTTCGTCTACTTCTTCGCGCCTTCCTCTACGGTCTGGACTTGATTGCGCTCTACGATTCCTGGGGGAATCTTCTCTCCTGTCACGATTGTAGGAGGGTCTGGATCTAGGTTGACGCGTTCTCCTTCTTTCAGGCGACTTGCTGCGCTCTCGATATCGCCTCCCTGTTCCCGAAGGGCGTGAGCCGTCTCCTCCTCGCCTCTGCATTCCGCTTTTGATGAGTTCATCGATTTCGTCTTTGAGGTGCCTGCACTGGTCAGTGTTATGACCGTTGCTGCGATGGAACTTGCAGTACATGATGTTTTCTTCAGGCGGGTTCTGAGACTGTTGGGTGTTCTTGGATTCTTCTTTATACTCCGTTTGTAGGACGGCGTGTGTCTGACGACCTGATGTATCACGCCCGGAAGGGCGGTTTGAATATTTGGCTGGTTTATTACCTTTTTTACTCTCTTCCATTTGGTTCTTTTGTTTACCGAGTGCCTTTTCTTGACCGTGGGTGTCCTCGACTCGACTTCCTTTGTACTCTTTGATTCGCATGTACTCCTGGGCCAACCTCTTGACTTCTTCCAGGTCAGTGATCTCGTGGCGGGCGAGCTCGTACGCGAACGCACCTTGCCGTAAACCCGAAAGAAGTATATGTACCTGTACTTTTGGGTCCAGGCCTTGCACTTGTAGGGCCTCCTTATCAAAGCGATCTAAAAAGGACCTGAGGGATTCGCCTTGTTGTTGGCGTACTTTTTCTAGCGAGTGGACGGATTTCGGCACGGGGCAACTGGTTGCAAAGTGAGGCTGAAACTTGCTTGCCAACTCATCCCACGAAGCGATACTACCAGTCGGTAGAGTAGTGTACCATGTTAAGGCTCGTCCCCCAAGTAGCGTGGGGAAGGTCCTGCACATGAGGAGATCGGTTTCACCATGGAGAGTCATGGCTGCCTCAAACTTCTGGATCCATTCAAAAGGATCGGCATCTCCGACATATGTGGTGATATTGGAGGGTCCTTTGAAACCAAGGGGTATGGGAGTTAACCGGAGGATATCAGTCAGGGGTTTGTTGCGCCCTGACGTATGAGCTGGCGTGACTCGTAGGTGGTTGTTTCGGGGGGGCGGTCCATTTGCGGTTGAGGAGCTTCAACGGAGTAGGAGAGGGCTGGGGCGTGATTGAAAGGTTGTTGGGCGGCATATGGTTGCTGACCCTGGATTTGATAGGACACTTGGTGTAGTGGAACGGCCGGATTTTGGGGTTGGGCAGCGTAACCTTGGAAAGGAAAACCAGCTGGGTAAAGCTGAGGGAATGGGGCGTATGGTCCCATAGGGAACGGGGTGACCATCGGTGTTCGGTAATCGTTGTGCATGGCTACTGGTAGACTTTGGGCTGGTAGCGGACGATGGGCTCGTAGGACGGGAATGACTGGTGGGGCAAAAGTGTGAAGAGGCATACCAAAGCGAACTCCTGGTGGCGGGGGTTGGTCTTGTATCAAGTTTTCTCCTTGCATTTCACGCATAGGCGCGTGATGGTTTAACTGTGCTATCCTGGGTTCGACTGCTTGCATCTGTGGACCGACGGATTGTAGTACTGGCTGGAGCATCTCGCCGGGGGGTCTCTCGGCTAAGGCTGAATGCATCGATGGCGGGGAGTTTGAATGTATTGTTTGTACGTGACCGTCAGGTGTAACAGCCCTGGTTTGTTCTGCTCTTCTGGTTGTGACGACCATGTTTGTTACCAAAACGTAAAACACGTCTTGTGGATCTTTGGTAGGAGAATGGGAATAGAAGTTTATAGTTTCCCACAGACGGCGCCAATGTACCGTTAGGTTCTGTGAGCCCACTATGTACCCTATAGGGTAATGTTACTATATGGATTATACCACTAGGCGAGGTAATGACCAGACTAGTAGGTATAGTTCCAAGAGGCAAGCAAGTTAATAGTAATGGCAGATTAATAGCAAGAGAATGACTTGGAAGTAAATGGGCATAACAACAGTACATAAAAGATACCTCTCAGGTGTGCCCCGGAGGGCTATTTATAAGGGAAATGGAGCGAGCTGGTGAGGGAGAGGTCAACTCTCCTTGGGATTTACTCCCATGGTGCAGTGTTAGGCGTGCTGGCGCTGTCATTGTGGCAGTGCTGTGCCCTCTGCACTCTGGCGGTGTCAGCACCGGGCAAAGGGGGAGTTTCCCTTTGTGGTTTCTGTCGTAGTCGCCTTCAACGGCAGGCGTTCCAAGATGGGACATTTTGGTGTATGCCTTGGGCCTGCTGCTACGTTGGGGGTTGAGGGGGTCCATGTCAGCCCTAAGGGCTGACGTGGGGCAAGGCTGTGGCTGGGCTTGAGTGATTGGGCCAGCTGAGGGTTGGGCCTGTGTAGTTGGGCCGCCCAATATTTGGGCCATCCAGAACAGACAAGTAACCCCAAGCAGCACTGCAAGGAAACAACTCCTTCACCTCAGCGTTGTTGTAGATCTTCCTTGCAAGTGTGGTCTTGCCCAACCCACCTGTACCGATTATGGAAACTACTCTAAGACGTGAATCAGTTTCCTTGAGCTGCTTAATTACAGCACTGTCGTCATCAAGAACTAAGCCCACCACATGTTCCTCCTCCACGTCACTCCTCCTTTCACGGAGTGATTCCATAACTTCTTGTTCTGCTTCTCTTCTAAATTCGTCTTCTCCAATGCTGTATCTCCCCTTCTTTTCATAGATTTCTTCAATGCCGCTCTTGATCTTCTTTATCTGAAGATCAACGTCATGAAGCTCGATCAAGTGTGGTGACTTTTTAAACACGTTCTTGCTTCTGTGTTCGATGACACTGACAACGTAGGTGTCAATCACATCCTCAGCGTGACGGACAACATCTCTTATCTGGGTCGCCAATAGTTTCACAAAATCGTTGTCGCGTTTCCCCTCGGAGCTCTTGAGGAATAAGTCGATTAACTGGAGCTCTTTGGTGAGGGAATTAATTTTATCTTTTACCCCAGAAAGTGACTTATATTCATCCAGAAGGAGAGGTGTCAATTTCTCCATAAGGAGTGGCAACTTATTTAGCAAGAAACGAACAGCAATATTCGCCATTCGTGTCAAACAGAGGTTGATACAGCACAAAACTCAAGCGACAGAGAAGAGACAGCAAAACACAAAACTCAAGCGACAGAGGTCCAGGTTATTAACAAATATTAGAATTTGAGAGTATTTATAGATTTTTTTTAAAAAAGAATTTACTATTAAGGATTCATAGTATTGAATTTTAAAGAATTTTAATAGAATTCATAAGATTTGGAAGGACGATATGAATTTATAAAATTTTAAAAAATTATATGAACGATTTTGCGTTTGATTTGCGAAAATAATAATCATATATGAACAATTAACTTCCAAATTAAATATTAATGAATGAGTGTGATTTGCGAAAATAATAACGATTGATTGACGGAAATCAACGGTTAAGATATGAGTGTAAAAAGTTATAAACCAAAATAGGTTGTAAGTATAATATTCCCCATAAAAAAACAAAGAAATGCAATGAAATTAATAAAAAAAATAAAACCTAATATAAGTTTCTCAATCAGTAAAACATAATATAATTTTTCACAAACATCCAAAATTACTAAACAACAGTTTTTCACGTATCTAATGGGTTGAAATTTGTCTACTTCATTTGGTATCAAAGTTATGCAAAAAAATTAAGTTAATGCTTTTTAATAAATTAATTACGCATTTATTACAGTTATGGAAATAATTAAACATTTATTGCACAATAAGACGCACAATTTGGGCGTCACCAATGACGCCTAAATTGGGCAACACTCAGGAAGCAATTACGTCTAATTTAGGCGTCACTCCTCAGGTGTTGACACGTGTCATATTTTTATTCAAAAAAAAATTAATCATAAAACTTTTGACTCAGGTATCCAAATCGGATAATTATTTTTTTATTCCACATAACTTTTCGAGATCTACACAATGACATATCATTTGATATATTTTATTTATCACAAACATAATTTAAATTTAAATCAGGTAATCCTTCTTCCTTAAAGATTTAGAATATTTATTTAATTATTCCTTTATTAATACAGATTTTTCAAATTGATTTTTGAGTTTAAATCACAAATCAAATCTTTATTTTGTTTTCCTTATTAATAATAATTGTTATATTTAATTTAAATCACAAACTAAATTTTTTTATAATAAAAATATTAATTTAAATCACACATCAAATCTTGATTTCTTTTTTATATTAAATCACAAACGCAGAATTCAGATGATTCTGAGTTTAAAAATGTGACACATGTCAACGCCTGACACGTCATCAATCACGTCTAAATTGAGTTTCAATCAAGAGGCAATCACGCCTAATTTAGGTAATTTTATTTTTGAAAAACATTCATAAGTTATCATTAATTTCAGACCACGAATAATAACCCATAAGCTTATAGAATTAATCATTAATTTCAAAAATAATATCTTTCTTCCTTAGAGATTTAGAATATTTATTTAATTATTTCCTTTATTTCTACAGATTTTTCAAATTGATTTTTTAGTTTAAATCACAAATCAAATCTTTATTTTGTTTTCCTTATTAATAATAATTTTATTTTTTTAATTTAAATCACAAACCAATTTTTTGTTATAAAAAAAAAATTTATTATAAAAAAAATTAAATCACAAATCAAAATTTTATTTATTTTTTTATATTAAATCACAAACCCAGAACTCAGAGGCTTCTGGGTTTAACCGCTCTTATAATATCAATTCTTGCAAATTAAAATTGTGTTTGTGAAAAATAAAATATGTCAAATGAGATGTCATTGCGTAGATCTCGAAAAGTTATGTGCAATCAAAAAAAAAATATCTGATTTGCATACCCGAGTAAAAAGTTATGGCTTTCAAAAGTTTTATGATTAAATTTTTTTTTTTTTGGAAAAAAATATGACAGACCTGATAAGTGACGCCTAAATTAGGCGTGATTGCCTCTTGAGTGAGGCCCAATTTAGGCGTCATTGATGACGCCCAAAATGGGCGTCGTATTGTGCAATAAATATGTAATTATTTCCAAAACTGTAATAAATGTGTAACTAATTTATTAAAAAAGCATTAAATTAATTTTTTTGCCATCAAAGTTATACATATATTATTATAAGACTCAATTTTTTTAATTCTAAAAATAATTTTAAATTTGCATATAGAACCTAAAGTTCATGATAAAATTTCGATTGGAATTTTTTACAATTGATCTTGAAAATCTTGGAGTTTTTGTTTTACGTGATGAGAGTTTTCTAAAAATAATTCTAAATTTGCATATAGAACCTAAAGTTCATGATAAAATTTCGTTTGGAATTTTTTGCAATTGATCTTGAAAATCTTGGAGTTTTTGTTTTACGTGATGAGAGTTTTCTAACCATATATCATATGCATATTTTCATTGAATATTCTAAGAAAATTTTGAATCTGAAATTTTGGATTTAATTATATGAAAGTTTAGAAAATTTCTCAAAAACATTTCTGTCGATACATTAAAACCTTAAATTGCTTTGGGGCTTTTGAGAAACAAGTTTTTAGTAATCTATTGACAAAAAAATTGTTTGAAATCGTTTCCTACAGTGAAGGAATTTCATTCATGAATGTATTGTTACGAAATATAGGGTTCATATTATGAAAGTTCCAATCTTTCTTTATAAATTCATATTGTTTCATTGATGTAAAATGAAAATTGGTTTGAGGGTTTTACTTCCCCTGTTATTTTTCCACTATTTTATGTTATTTTTAATACAAAAATCACATGTTTTTGTGCAGAGAAAAACCGCAACCCATAACTTGAAAAATCACTTTTTAAACTTCCAAAATTTCTTAAAAAATGGCTCCAAAATATGTTATTTTTGAGATAGATTATATTAATCTCGTTGGTTTGTTATTTCTGGATTATTTTGTGATGAAAATCGCTCAAAAATATGCTCTTTTTTTTTTTGCAGAGCCGAATTTCAGTCAAATTGGGGGTTAGGGTGAGATTGTGAGAGAGACATCTTATTTATATTTTTTACTAAAAAGTCTCACGAAATCCACACCAATAGAAAATCAATTAAAATCGTCGAATTTTTGAATACCACGAGATTGTGATTCCGTTGTTCATAATCCTGATTGAATACCAACGGATTTGGACGTATTCTAAAATAATCCTTTAAAATCCTAATCGAATACCACGTGATTTTTTTTCAATCCATTAAAATATTAATCGAATACCAACGAATTTTTTTGTCCAAAAACAATCTATTAAAATCCTTTGGAATCTCAATCCAATACACCCTCCTAACTCTTACGTTAAGTCTAGCCCAACTCGTGTTGCAGCAAGTGAGTGTGTGCGTAAATTCCGCGTCAGATGCAAGGTTTATACAACCAACTAATCACTGCTATTGAGCTTACTTGTGTAAGAATTCTTTTCTGAATAACAAGAATGATTCAGTTTTCTCTCAGTTTCAATAGTTATCATATAAATATATTACTTACGGATAGAGCTGTCAAAATGGGTCAGCACAGTCCATTTAGTCCTAGTCCAAGTGGGTTAGGGCAAAAAAGTCCGCAGGGCCAAAAAGCCCACAATGATATAGATCCGCACGGGCCAAAGCCCTAGGGATTAGGGCCAGCCCGCGGGCCTTCTAAATTTTTTATGTATTTTTTCCACTACTAAAAAAGATCATATTTTATACAAAAAATCTACGTTGCAAACGAAAAAAAATTCGACGAAAAAATATTTTTTCGTTCGAATACTTTTCATTGAAAGCGATGGAATTTTTATCCGAAGAAATTTTTTACAAAAATAAATTTTTTGTCAAAATTTTTGACCGAATTTAGTTTCCGTCAAAAGTTATGATGAAAATGATTTTTTAAATATTTTCGATAAAAAAATTCCACCAAAAGTTTTGACGGAAAAAAGAATTCCGTCAAAAATTTTGACGAAATATTTTCCGTCCAAAATTTTTGATGAAAATGTGTCCCAATGAAAATTTCGACGGAAATACCTTTTTCAAAACTTTTGAGGAAAATGTTTTTGTGAAACTTTCGACGAAATTTAGATTCCGTAAAGAATTTTGACGAAATTGTTTTTCGTTGAAATGTTTTTCGTCGAATTTTATTACAAAAATAATTTTCGTCGATTTTGATAGAAATGATTTTTATCAAAAAATTTGTCGAAATATTTTCCGTCAAAAAATTTCGGTGAAATGTGTTTCGTAGAAAATTTCGACGGAAATTTTTTTCGTCAAAAAGTATGACAAAAATATTTTCATCGAAAACTTTTGACGGAATTTAGATTCTGTAAAGAATTTTGACGAATTTTTTTTTTTGTCAAAATTTTTTACAGAGATATTTTTCGTCAGAACATTATACAAAAATATTTCAATGAAAATGTGTTTCATTAAAAATTTCAATGGAAATGTGTTTCGTTAAAAATTTAAAGGAAAATATTTTCGTCGAAAATTTTGACAAATATGTTTTTTTGTCAAATATTTTGACGAAATTTAGATTTCGTAAAGAATTTTGACAAAAAAAAATTTCTGTCAACAATTTTTACAAAAATATTTTTCGTCACAAATTTTTACGGAAATATTTTTCGTTGAAATTTTCACTGGAAATGTGTTTCGTTTAAAATTTTGATGCAAATGTTTTCTGTAAAAAAATTTGGCGAAAATATTTTTCGACAAAATTTTTTACAGAATTGTTTTGTATCGAAAAATTTGGACAGAAATATTTTTCCTTGAAAAATTTGACGAAATTATTTTTGTTGAAAGTTTCAACGGAATTTAGATTCTATCAAGAATTTTGACTGAATTTTTTTCCGAAATAATGTATGTCAGTTATTATGGCCAAATCTTGTTTCGTCTCTATTTTTGACGTAATGTGATTTTTATCAAAAAAATTCGTCACTATTTTTGACAAAATATTTTTCGTCGATAAATTCTGTCAGTATTTGACACTTTTCTAATAATGTTACATTTAAAAATGATTCATATTTATATAATTTTCACATTTTAATACTGAAGATAGATATGTAACATTTAAAAATAATTCATATTTATGTAAATTGGGTTGAATATTGTAGCCTGCCGGCCAGCCCCAATCTAACCCTATAATGAGAGAGCTTTAAGATGGTAGGGTTAAAATGGTCCCATTACATAGAGGACTAAAATTTTATAGGACTTAATATTGGGCTACATGGGCTGGCGATAGGGCTTAAGCTCTTTTTCACAGTTCTACCTACGGATACAAGAAGGACTCATGTATTTATCATATACATCTCATTCAAGCAAATAAAAAAGCACCTATATGCTGCGTATGAGTCAAATTACTGTTTCCATTGTAAATCAAAATGTACCTGAAAATAAAAGTATGATAAGAAATAATTTTTTTATGTAAAACGCTTTACTAGAGCATGTTTGGAACAATTTTTTTTAAGTTAAAAGATATTTTTAAGTTTAAGTTAAAAAAAAAAAAAACTTAACAAATAAAGTTAAAAGCTATTTGATAATTGTATAAAGTTATTTTTAGAATTTTGAAAAAAAAGAGATGAAATGATTTGTTATTAGGGTAAATAAAAAATTAGAATAAGGATATAATTAAAAAATAAATATAAGAACTCTAAAAAGTTGACATACATCTTAACAAAAACTCCTACAGCTTTTAGTTTTTAACTTTTCTCTTTATTATAAAAAATAAAATAAAAATCGTTTTATTATAAAGACTTTTGTAAAATTATGATTGGCTAAACTTTTAATTATAAGGAAAAAAGAAGATAAAAATAAAAAAATGACAGCTAACAGGCCACAGATAAATAAATTATACTGACACAAACATATTGGCAGTTTCAAATAACATGTTTTTCCTTCTCCATAGTAGAAGCACCCAACTGCTTTCTAAACCCCATCAATCTTATGCTTTAGAAATTTGTATGTATAATTGTTTGGCTAACAAATGTGTTGCTTTCCACGGGTTAGTGACCCAACCAGACAATGAGCGTAGGTATCAGAATCATCAATATTACTCCTGAGAGAATTAGGTTAAATGCATAAAATGGAATGCAAGATGCACCGAGACACAATTACAAAGTTGAAATTCAACAAACTATTTTCTAATTCTTGAGAAGTATTTCTCCCGCCAATAATCCTTGAACTAAAATCTACCCGTTCAAATCAAAAAAAGGAAAGAAAAAAAACTAGATGGGCAATTGTTAAGCAACCATCTAATAACAAAATGGTGATCAAGTTTAAAGGGAACTACAAAATTTATAAACTTGAGCAGAGAGCTATTATGGTCAATCTTGCATTTTCAGGAAGGACCAAAAATGAACCTTTACATCTTTCCAAAATAAAGATGATTTTCTGATGAATCTCTTCCCCAAAACAATGTTTATCAATGCATCTGAGTCTCTTTCCTTATTTAACTCTTGCGTCCCAGTGTTTGAGCCTGAAGATTTTGGTTGTCTTCCAAGAGTCTGTCATATTCAAGTAGTAGATCTGCAGCTTGCTTTTGGAGGGAAGCAACATGAGCTTCAGCAGTCTCAACTCTTGTGTCCTTCTCTTCAGATTCCAACTTTATCTTTTTCAAACTTTCTGACATCACTGAAAGATCCTCCTTCAGCTGTTTTATCTCCTTGGAAGCTTTCCCTTCCTCTTCTTTGAGCTGGACAGTTTCTTTTTTAAGGTTTTCTAATTCTTCTTTCGAAGCTCCCGCGTTACTCCTTAAATTAATAAGTTTTTGGAGATAATGATGCATGCGATCAATTAGGAATCCAAGGAATAATGTAAAACCTGCAAGATCAAACTAATTTATTTAAGACAAGATCATCTAGCTAAAAAGATGTATGGTTATTCTTCACTGGATTAACAGCAGACAGACAAAACAAAGTCTAGAAAAATAGATAGGATTGGGTGGGCATCATGGCTTATTATGCACTTAATCATAGAATAAACTTGCTGAATAGAACGCAAATGATATTGATCACATGGCCAAATAAAACATCACATCCTCTATCAAAAAATAAATACATGAATAAAACATCACAACAACAAATGCAGATACTTCAAATACTTATCCTAGAATATTTGGTCTATACTTCAAAATCTACAATGTCAGAACCTTATTGCGATGATAACCAATAGAGGAAAACCTACCTAATAGTATATAATTTATCAACATTTTAAGAAAAAGCATGACGAAAGACTGACTAAATCCCTAATCAGAACTTCTCAAATTTCTACAAAACAACTCTATAACTAACAACAAAGAAAGCCAATAGATGAAAATTTATAGTATATAACTTAGGGTTTTGTTATCATGTTCCCAGCACGTGTTAAGAAGCATTTATTACCCTTCATTAGCATTGCTCATAATTTGGTTCAGATATACCGGCATTTTACAAAGGAGAAACTGGATAGTGGACTGACCACCACAACATATGTTTCCTCAAGGGTTTAGTTGGCATGTGTTAACTAAAAAACTTCCTACAAAAAGGTTTCAGGATCTTACCAGTAACCTACGAATGATTGATATCTATTCAACAGTTTGAGGGAGAGTGTTGTAATATTCCCACATTAGTTAGATTTGTAGTTTTTGTAATTATTGTAAATTAATTTGTGATGGGGATAGGTCGGGGATAGGTCGCTAGTTACCATAAACTGAGTCTTATTTTAGGAAAGTAATTATTGAGTTTAGCCTATATATTGTATTGCGTTGTACACATTTTACCAATTCATTCAGAAACTAAATTTAGTCCTTTTTCCTTAAAATCTTTCTACACAGATGCACAATTAATGTATCATGTTCTAAGATCTCATTCCCTTGCTGATAGTTCTTTGATTACTGAATTGCCTACATGATTAATATAACAAAACACACCAAATGACACATATTAAATCCACAAACAAATAAAATATAATGGTAATGAATACAAAAAACATTAATATGGTTATAAAGCTGCAGGAAAATAAACAAAACAACAAGAAAATGCTATATAAACCTAAAAGTAATGATAGAAGAGCTAATCAAAGAACTATATGAATATATCATAAGCAGAAACAATTTGGCAATTAGCTAATCACATTTACCTAGTTGGTCCTTGATACGATACCTCCACCTTATACAAAGAAATTCAATTCAAGCTGAGTCAGTAACCAGGCAGTTAGAAGGGAATATTCTCAATAATGACAACGGCAATTCAGTTAGAGGAGAGAGAGAAAGGATTGCTGACATGGAAGTTAGTTAAGAAGGCTGTATATATGTGAGGAAAGGAAAAGGAAGGGGCATCAGGAAATTGGGACGCACATGGGCTGGGAAACCAGATTTGGGAGAGACCTCTTGAAATTGATAAGAACTCAGCCAATAATAACAGAAAACAGAACTAAAGTCTGTATTTAGATGAAAACAAAAGCTTGCAAAATTGGTATTAGTCTCAGCAGTACAAGAAATTGAAGTAGATAAAAAATACAGATAGAACGGTAATGGCAGAAAATTACAAGTGAAAAACTGAAAAAGAAAATGATAGTGTAGAGCAATTAGAGAGGCTCTACTCACTCCCAAGTCCCAAGTCCCAAGCAATTTCCAAGATTATTCTCATGCTCCCAGCCCTCCACTACTTATTTAGCTTTTCCCTCCATTTCTTCCTAACCGTTTTCTGTTTTAGTCACACCTAACAACTCATTTGCTGACTCATCCAAATGACTTTCCCTAAATGCCCATAAAGGTAGTATCATATCAGTCCTCTAGTCAAAAGGCCCAGCAATATTTATCTTCATCAAGCATTTCCACACGATGAATTAGGGTGGTCATACAATGATACAATTGGTATTACTCAAGGGGGCTAGCCTGCCATGTGGAAGGTGTATGTCCGTAAAAAAAACCAAAGGAAAAGGACAACAGTTAGGAAGTACTTATAAAGGGTAGTTTTATGGGAAGGGAAATACGGTTATGGGTATAAGTAGTTGAGGTGGTCTTTGTTGAAGGGACTTTTGGGATTTAGTTTGTAAAATCTGATTCTATACTCAGAGGAAGGGAGAGTCTCCCTTGTGAAGAACATTTGTTCTTGAAATCTGTCTTTTAAGAAATAAAGCTCTCTTTCTTGATTCTTTCCTACCCATTCTTGTTGTTTCCTTTTACTATTAATTTCTGCTCACTTAAGGCCCAGAGCCACAACAGTGGTCCGACCTGCCGGATTCGCTCAGGGATAGATGGCTTCAATTGAGACAAGAGTGGAGGCTTTGGAACGTTCCATTGAGGTATTGAATCGGGAATCCAGCGAAATGGTGCAAAATCTGAGCGACATTCGTTCAATTCTCAAGGACATATCGTTGAAAAAGGACAGGGAGAATTCAGATGAACCATCACATAGTGAAGGACATGGCGCCAGTTCGGGTTCCAAAGACGATTCTAATTGGACGTCCAAGGTGGAGTTACCCAGTTTTGAAGGGTATGACCCATTCGGGTGGATTGCTAAAGCGGAGAAGTTCTTTGAACTTCAAGGAATTCTAACAGCAAAGAAGGTGCCTTTAGCAATCGTTAGTATGGAAGGAGGAACAATACATTGGTGTTAATTCTTAAAAAAAGTCGACCCAATCTTGATTGGGGAGAATTGACCAAAGCACTCGTGCAGCGTTATGGAGACAAGAGTCAAGGTGGTATCTATGAGCGATTAGCTAATCTTTGGCAAGAGGGGACGGTGGACGATTACATATGAACCTTTGAGGTTTTGGTAGCTTAGGCGGAGGATGTGAGCGAAGATCAGTTATTAGGTTACTTCTTGGCTGGTTTGCGTGTTGACATACGCTCGAAGGTTCATCACCATGATCCTCAAAACAGATTTGGCCAGAGACGTCGAAGGGAATTTTGACCAAGAGCTATGGAGGTGTGGGATCAAGGTTGTTTGGAGGAAGCTCTGAATGGTCAAAACAGGAACAATTTCTTCGCGGGCTGGGTCGTCTTCTTCTGGAATCTCTAATAACCTATTTCCAAATCAGAATAGTAGCGGGCCGAGGCCCAATCCGACTCAAGAAGCCAATTCTTACGACGGAGGGTCTCGTAATGCCTCACAGTTGTCATCTTTGACCAAAAATTCCCAATATGGAGCCCTGGTTTCTTCTCAACGTCGTTCGCGTGTGAATCGTCAGCTTCCTTATGATGAATTCGTGCGTCGACGCAAGGAGGGTAGGTGCTTCCACTGCGGCCTTCCCTTCTCTCCAAGCCATAGATCCGAGGCCAAAAAACTTTGTCTCACTATTCTTGGTGAAGGTGAATCTGAGGCTGGAGACAACGACATTGACTCGAAGGGCGTTCGTCAAGAAGTGGGTAATACAAAGTTAGTGCCGAATCCAGAATAGCAGTGGCTGGAGCTGTCTTTGTGGCCTAACCCAACCCATCACCATGAAGCTTCGAGGGAAGGTTCATGGCCATCAGATGTTGGTGCTCATCGACAGTGCCGCAAGTAACAATTTTGTGGGGCAGAAGTTGGTTCGAGCTTTGGGCCTTGATTGCAAGGAACAACCTTGAAATTTAGTACAACATATCACCCGAAGATTGATGGGAAAACAGAGGTTGTAAAAAGGACCTTAGAGATATATTTGCGCTTTTATTGCAATGAACAGCCCAAGGATTGAGGTTCTTTTTTGCCTTGGACAGAGTTCTGGTATAATACAAATTACCACTCGTCTGCCAAGGTTACCCCTTTTGAAATAGTTTATGGCAAAGCTCCTCCCTCCATTCTGAAATTTATTCCAGGGGAAACCATGACCGAGTTTGTAGCTCAAGATCTTTTAAGCCGGGATGAAGCTTTACGGAAATTAAGGTTTCATTTGTTGCGAGCTGTAAAGCTAATGTGCACCATACTACCTCTCCTATACAAGTTGGTGACCATGTCTACTTAAAGTTACGACCACATGCTCAGTACTCTTTAGGCTCCAGGTTAAATCCTAAGCTTGCAGCCCGGTATTATGGGCCATTTTTGCTTATTAAACAGGCGGACATTGTTTCCTTTCAACTGCAACTACCTCCTAAGGCCTGTATTGATCCCGTTTTTCATGTGTCCCAGCTCAAGAAAGCTGTGGGAGATCACCCAGTGCAGTCTTAGTTACAAGTAGAGCTTCAGGTAAATGCAGATCTGTATGTACCAACTGCTGTGTTGGACTGTAGTAGGGTCGTGGAAAAGCAAGGGGATACTAGGGAGCAGGTATCGATTCAGTGGCAGCACCACCCTCTTGAGGAGGCTTCTTGGGAGGACTTATCCACGACTCAACAGCAATCCCCTGAGTTCAACCTTGAGGACAAGGTTTTTCGCAAGGAGGTATTGATACAATTGGTATTGCTCAAGGGGGCCAGCCTGCCACGTGGAAGTTTTATGTCCGTAAAAATAAACCAAAGGAAAAGGACAACAGTTAGGAAGTAGTTACAAAGGGTAGTTTTATGGGAAGGGAAATACGGTTGGGATTTGGGATTTAGTTTGTAAAATCTGAGTCTATGCTCAGAGGAAGGGAGAGTCTCCCTTGTGAAGAACAATTGTTCTTGTAGTCTGTCTTTTAAGAAATAAAGCTCTCGTTCTTGATTCTTTCCTACCCATTCTTGTTGTTTCCTTTTACTGTTAATTTCTGCTCACTCAAGGCCCAGAGCCACAAATCTAAAGTCTTACAGTGTCAACTAAAACTAAGAAAAGCTAAAGTAGGTTTGAATATGGAAAGAGTAACTAGTTGAATTCAAAAAGTGCCTAGCAAAATCCAAGAAATACAACATGCATGGTGTGGTGTATTAACATAAAGGAGAATGGAGTTTCTAATTCTAAGTTATCACAGTTATTAATTGAGTAATAAAGCAAGTTACAAATCCTTCTTTTGACTTTCAACATAGTAAAACAATCAGGAAAGTTTTTATACTGATGAATCAAGTAAGGAGAAGGAAATGACATCCAAATATAGTCCATTAGCAAGTGATTCCAGTTTCAGAGGAAAAAAAGCACAATAAATGGCAAACAGCTACTCTTCTATAATTTCTTAAAAACGAAATCGTGAATAGTACTCATAAGTCTATGCTTATTACCAATATAACTAAAGCAACTCTTACAATTTGATGATACTCAGGTAACCAATCTGTTCATAATTATTTCATCATTTCATGACATACACAATTGCAAGTTTGCAAGATATTAGTACTCGCCTCACATGAATCACATAATCAGTTAAAAAAAGATCAATAAAATAAAGAAGTTAACGAATAAAGTCAAAACTCATGAATCATGATTATTACAAACATATAAATATGTAATGTTAAATACGTGCATTTAATCAAATCAGCTAGAAATCAATCATCAAAACTATTTACGAATAAGAGCTATCAATGATATACAAGTATAACACATACGGAACGCCATATGCTGATTAGTGAGTCAAAAGAGAATTTTTATGTGTGAACTTATAATAGCAACTTAATAATGACCAGTATTCCTTTGAGTTTTTTCTTGGCTTGAAGAGATTATAGATATAGTTTTCCAAAACAAGTGCAATAATAGAGCACCAAAACTTTTAACTTACTCAGGCCTTAATCAAATGGTTATACAAAGAAAATAATAAATTTGATCATTTTTGTTATGAACTACACACATTACTTAGAGAAACAAACCATCAATAACAAAAACCATATGCAGAAGAATATTCTTCTAGTGTATATAATTATGTTTCCATTGCAAGACAAAAGCTAAGAAAAAAAGAAAAAACCAAAGACCATCAACACCCAATAGCACATTATTTCATTATCTTTCATGAAAGATTTTAAATCTTAGACCACATTTCGTGAAGCGACCACAACATCGCCGTGATTGCATCCCGCATGGCATGCAAGAAGCCGCAACACAACCATTGCCATACTGCAACCAAAATTTATTGCTTTCAAGAATAAGCACACGCATTGATAATATTTCCTTTTGGTTTAGAGCTAACAGAAATGGTCAGCAGAAAAATCCATCAAACACTAATCAAATTTAAATACTTCACAACTTCAACTAAAGCCCAAACTAAAGAAGAGTCAAGCAAAAAATGCACATAAACACTTCTTTGCAACAATTGAAAATTAACACAAAATTTTACAGGAAGAGCCGCATAGCTAATAAAACCCATAAGCATTAAAAATTTAACACAATAAACAAAGGCTGCAAATGACCAAGATAAAAGGAGCATGAACGCACCCATGAGTGAAGCCTCAAGCAAGTGAGTTCTCCACAGAACTTGATCCATTGGTGACATAGTACCAAGCTTAGCACCTTTGTTCTGGATCTTAACAATGCTCATAAGGCTTGAAAGGAGAATCACAGACATGGTACCAGCAATAGTTTTCACTGTAGCCGGACCCTTACCCATCTTCAGCTGATCCAGACTCTTTATCACAAGATCTCTCAATGGCCCTATCTTCACCAACAAAAGGAATGCCAGAACACCCTCAGCAAAAAGCACCAAAAACAACAACTGTATCATCCTTTTGCTTCTAAAAAAAAAATGTCCACTTCACTCTAATTTCCAAAAAATCCTTACTTTTGCCAAATAGGGTGTTGTAACTTCCAAGCAAGAAATGAAATCTACCCCACAAACAAATTCATTCTTCAAGTTGAAAAGTACACAAAGCTAACCTTGAACCAAATAGAAAGAAGAACCCTCCTCACATCGCACTTACACCTTTATCATTTTGCTGAAACTGAGACACACAACAATGACCCACATGAATATGCAAACAAAAAACTGATATCCAACATGAAAGCTTGAATCTTTACACGCATTAATATCAAGGGCAATGCTTAAAATTCCACTTTGCAAGACACGGGGCTTGGGCATTCAAGAACTAATGCATATTAGTGGGAATAGGAGTCTGAAGTAGAAAGACAAAAGCTTCGAGAATTAAGAGGCCTTTAAACCCTTTTGAGAGAGTTGAGGTTTTTTGCTGGGAATCGAGAAGTGTGTCATAGGAAATTAAGAAAAGAAAAAGAGAGGAAAAGAGTCACTCATGGCAACAGCACCGCTTGAGCGTGACAGAGGTCATCGTTCTGTTTGTAGCATGCCAGGTGGCCGAATCAATATTTTTCCCCAAATGAAATGAAAAAAAGTTTCCCCAAAGTCTCCACTTTTTTTTTTTAAGTGTAAATTATTTGTTAGGATCTCAACAAAAATTATGGAGCATGTTTTTATTCTTTACAAAAAAAAAAATTATTTGTGAAACTTCTAAAATTCAAAATAAACTCAGACAATTAAAATTGTGCTACGTTTGAAATTTAAAGAAATCTCACGTTAGTTCCTTTAAAAAAAATTAATATTGATCTATTTTGAATTTCACATGAATCAGAAGTTGACTTTTTTTCTAATGGATTAAATTGGACATTGTGATATTTGTTGAGAACACAAAAGATACTTTACTTTTTTTTAACTAAGACAAATTTTTAAAATATATATATATAAGGATGTTTAAATCATTTTTTTTACTTTATTTATCATTTTACTATCTTGCCCCCTTTTTAAAGTCTTTATTTTTTTAAATAAATTTATATAGGATAAGATATTGATAACAATCAAGTCAAGACAATTGGAATTAAGAAAACACTAAACATACCAACAAAGTCCGGCACAATTAGTAAATGGTTGAGTCCCTCAGCAAAAGGAAATTAAGCCTATTTTTTTCTGATAGGTTCGATCTTTGGCCGTGTGTAGGGGTGTTAACAAGCCGAGCTTTGGTCTTAAAAGACTAAGCCTGTGTTTAAATGTGTCAGCATGACCAAGCCTATTACCTGTTATAAATATAATTATCGGCATGTGGCCTGACTTATTTACAAAAAATAAAAGTCTGGCTTAGCCTGTTCAAAAAAATAAGACAACCAAAATTTATCCAAAAAGAATATATAATCAACAACACTAGTAATTCCATAAATATTCATAAATTAAATGTATATCCAAACAACATAATATCAAACAAAATCATTCAAAAAATCTGTTTAACCAATAAAATGGGTGAAATGGATTCAGGAGAAAGAGAGGGCTATTACAAGTAGTATGATATATATATATATATATATATATATATATATATATATATATATATATATGGGCTTATCGTTTCTCAAGCTGCTTGAGATAATCTTATCTCCGGCTACTAAATCATAACCGTACAAAGATAGTTCAATGGTGATAAAGGAAGAGAGAAAAAGGGAATCATAACCATTCAAAGGTGAATCAATTGATATAAGGAAATGAGGTAGCCGGATTGAGCAAATAGAACGTCATCCCAGGCTTATGCTATTTCTATACGTCTTTTTGTCTCTTTTTCCTTTTTTTGTATTTTACTCTCTCCCTTTTTATCACTTTCTTTTGTCTTTCTCTCTGCCATAGAATCAAAAATTTTAAATTCTATCTTTTTCTGCATCCAATTTTTGAACAGAAAAAATAATTTCATTGACTCGAAAATAAAAAAATAAAAGAAGGGGGTTTTCTCTATTTTGTCCAAAAAATGGGGGGAATGTGGACTTTCTTGAAACAGTTTCCACGTGACTGTCTTACGTCCTTGAGCGTGTATAGATCCTGTTATTATGTCTCGTCGAAAACCCGGTTGTTGTGCATAACGTATTAAAGCCAATTCCCCATTTTTATCGATATTATTGTGTTCCTTAGTATCAGTATAAGTATCTTCATTTTTTGATTTTTTTAGTTTTATATATATATACACACTAGGCCTACCTGAGAGGCAATAAAGCCGAGCTTTTGAATTTGAGTCTGAGGCCTTTTTATTAAACGAACGTTTATACAAGTTCAAGCCTGGTGTCAACAATCAATTTTAGACATGTAAGCTTAGGCCTTCACGAGTCGAGCCAAAGACCCTTGGTTAGTTTAGCACCCCTAGTCGTATGTATGAAAAAGACTTTGTTTATAGAAGCAAAACTCACTCCAGAGATGTCTACACCAAGAAATGATTAGTCTTTGGTTGTCAGCCAGGAGATACCTTAAGGAAACTCAAAAAAAAAAAACACTAAATATTACTCCACGGCGGCAATTCGAGGATGTCATCAACTCCATAATACAAAATAAGAAAGAAGATAAATCAATTATCCAATTTTAAGATAAAAAAGAAAATACAACTTCGTTCCTTATCATTCATTCTGTTAGAATCAATAGCAAATGTATTGCCCCCACGGTAAGCCCAATAGAAGATGTATAATAGACACCTTCATGAAGACTGAAGAGTCACGTGTATGAGTCACAAGGTTTTTTAAGTGCCACACGTATTAGTCACAAAGTCTTTTAGCCATCCAGATCTAATCTTCACTTTTTTACCTCTTCTTCGTGAAACCTATGTCCCTGGTTCCTGAACCTTAGTCATTGGACCATCAGCCTCCTTGCTTAGGTGCGTATCAAATATTATACGTATCTTTTTATCCTTACTCGATGTAAAGAACTAATTCAACCCAAGAGCTTAAGTTGTTGGGTGAGGGCCTGTTTAATGGTTTATACTACTCTAACACGCACTCTCACACAAGAGTCCACTAGGCTTGAAAGGTGAACAATGCATAAGCCTACCTACCTGTACTAAGTAACTTATAACAACCTGCATCGGCAAGGAAAGCAATAAGAAGTCAAGAGTACAAGAATCAAGTGAATATGGGAATGTGCTACAACAGGTAATTTAACCGCTACAGCAGTTATGCAAAAACCCACTATTAAGAATTTAATTGGTATTTAAGACAAGTAAATCATATAATTAATATGATAATATGAAAAAGGATTATTTTGGTAATAAGAATGGTAAAATTAATATAAGCTTATGATTTAGAGCATTCTGAAACCTTTCGAGAAAAAAAAATGTGAATAGTAAAATTCTGTCGGGTAAAGTGTTGCTATGAAAACTATTGGAGAAACTCTGAAAGGAGGCAATTATGTAAATGATGTCATAATTATTAAATTATGTTTTTGGGGTTAAGTTATAAGTGGTTTAAGTTAGAAATGTTATGTAGAATAGAGTGGAAGTCAAAGTCAGCTCAAATGCTCACTCACTTAAGTGACATGGCAAGGAGAGAGAAGACATAACATCAAAATTCATCTTCTCCTTCCTTCCTCCAACAAAAACCGCGACCATCTCCTCATCTTTAGGGTTTGGGTTTTTTTCATTCCTTCTTCATTTCCATCTATTTCCTTTCATCAAATCAAGAAACACATAACATGAAATTTGTTCCTTTGCCTCTAAGGATCAAAACCCACCCACTATTTCTAGTTGCGAAGTATTGGAGTGAGAGATCTTTCCCCTTATGTAGCTCGAGTTACTGTTCACAAAGTGAAGAAGTTTTCATGATTTTGAATGATTTGAAGCTTGAAACTTGAAGCATTGGTTATATTGAAGCCATTCAAGGTAAGATAGCTTGTTCCTGTGGTTTTAATGCTTGTTCCATGATTCTTTGTTCATGAATATATTGGGGGGAAAGCCATGGATTGTGAAAAATGAATTTGATAGTGTAATGGTGTGTTTATGAAAGATTATGGTCATAGAGTATGAATGCAAGTTTGGATGTGTTGGAAATTTGAAAATGGTTTAGAAACACTATATATGATTTTCGGCCAACCTATGATTTTGGGGATTTGTTATGTTAAATTCACATGATGGATATAATAGGCTTATGGTGTGTTGTGAAATTGACTTAGATGGGATAAGTCATGTCAATGTTGCATGAAAGTTTGAAAATCCTTCTTGACTTGCCTAGGTGTGCCTTCGGCCTATATAGTGAAAAAGAGACTTGGGATTGTGTTAATCTTCATTGATTGATGGAAGGACAAATACCATATTGGTTGTTGAAGTTCAATGTAAGAATCCATTGACACTTGTTGGAAAATCCCTTGATATGCCTATTGCATGCTCTCGGCCTTCTTGGCCCTCTTGTATGGGAAAATGAGACAAGAGATGAGTTTTAATTATTTAACTGCTATAGCAACTAACTGTGGGCTAAGTTAAAGTAGTATAGTTCAACCCTAAGTACATGGGCCTCGGGCTTAATGAAGATATAATTGGGTTTTAGGGTTGTTTGAACTATAAGTTTGATAAATGGACTTAATTAAGTGATTTGAATAACCTATGGGGTGTTTGAAGAGTTTGAACCCTAGATGGACCTTTATGGTCACTAGTTGGACAATTGCTTGTGAATCAAGTAAATGAAGTACATAACTAGTGATAGGGGCTAATGAGAGCCCTAGTTCAATTTGAGATTATGTAAGTTGTAAGGTGTGTCCTTGCACATTGTCTAAGCTAATAGGTAAAGTTATGATGAATTGAGGTGTGAAAGGCAAATGGTGCCTAGGCCTATGGCTTCGGCCATATATAGGCATTTGTGGGCTTAAGACTTTGTTAATTATCAATCGTTACCTAGGATACACCCTTGGGTCACTCCTAGTGTAGGTATGTAAGTGAAACCATGTGGTTGCTTGTTCCACAAGTAATAACCTAATTATAGTCTTATATGTTAAGTTTTGAAATGATTAGTAATGACTTTTTATTGACATGTAATTGGTATATGAATATGTGAAGTTAGATTATGATAAAGTGAAATGACAGTAAACTAATTGATATGTCATATATGTAAAGTAAAGGAATAATACAAGTGTGAATATCTTGAAATTATACTTGACGATTGATCTATTAAATAAATATTTGAAATTGATTCCTTCTCTAGGTCTATATCTAAAGACTCTGTGATTGTGGATCAAAGATTAGAAGGGGAGTTTTAGCTTTCTTGTTAAATAAGTAAGCATTTGGTAAAGCTTCTATAAGGTAAGCTCTATGTTTAAGGAGTCTCCTCTTACTTGTGTGCTCCACCATGGTTAATGAACTATAGTTGGATTGTATGATTGTATTTGATGCTTTCTATAGATGCATTCATATAGAGCTATATGATAATATGATATGTTTTGTTCTGATGTGATTTTCGTAATGATCTTTGGCCATTGATTCTCTGTGCACTGATGTCTACTTGGCGTCCTCCCTTGGGACTAACTGCGTATATATCTGATATGTGTTTGGTTCCGCTCGGGGTCCTCCCTTGGGAACACGTGCGCTGAGTTCCGCTTGGGGTCCTCCCTTGGGAATGACTGCGTACATCTCTGATAAGATATGTGTATATGCTTTGTTCAGTTACGATATTTGTTTATATGATGCCTTCTATACTCCGTATCTGACTTTCATGCAGGAGTGGGCCCAAGGTATGGAGAATTCTCTATAAACCTGGAGCTTATTGAGATTTGTTATCTCACCCCGTTTGGGGACATCATTTCAGGTGAGCCTTCACGAGGCAAGGATATGACCCGTGGCTAGAGATGTCGTAATGGAGATGTGTATTCTGGATGATTCATCATCACTGTGTAGAGACATGATCTTTGGGTAGCATTATGTTGCCATTATTCTGGAGGACATGTATTATTGCTTATTCGTGTTTTATTCAGGTTGGGATCATGATGTCGGATCCATTATACTATATATGTTTTGTACATGTTTTCTATTTTGATGCACGTACATTTGTGTACTCAGGCATGTTATATGATAATGTAGTGTTCAAATATGTGCATGTGTTGAGTCATGTATGATGTTAGACTTTATGGCATGGAGCCAATTATGCATGCGCCCATGGATGGGCATTAGGTCTGTTGTTGGACAAGATATGATTATATGATATGTTTAAGATGATATCAGGTATGGATTATGAGAGTGGGATTTAATCCCCATTTGTTCGGTTTACAGCCTTACGCTGTCCGATTTTAGACTCCGTTTGGATTGATACTGGTTGTCATATTTGGATGGTCAAGGGCCATTGCGTATGGTCACTGAGGAAAGATGAATGTTTAGAAAAGGAATTATGATGGATAAGAAAGAAAGGATATAATGCTATATATTATGCGAAACGAAATAAAGAAAAGAAGGAAAAAGTTAGCTCGTATTTTTGTAAGCTAATGCAGGATTATAAGTTAAGTCTTCCGCTGATGTATATTTAGTACCATAGGATGTTAATTGAACCGGCTCGAGACGGGGATGTTACATAACTCAATGTAGGGCGGTGGGGATCGAACCCATTACACCGAGACTCTGATACCATGTAAAGAACCAATTCAACCCAAAAGTTTAAGTTGTTGGGTGAGGGCCCTTTTAATGTTTATACTACTCTAACACTCTACCTACTCATCTCCAATACCATTGAATCAGAATCTCAAGAGGAGAGAGAAATGATGAAATTTAGTTGAGATTATCATTTAACGGCATTGGAAATAAGTAGGTAAAGTAAGTATAAAAAAAGTATGTACAATAACTTAACCCATTTAATATTATCAAACTTGAATCGATTATCGACTTGTGGGGTATTAGATCATTGAGTTACTCCTTCAATATGTAAGTTACTAGATCAATCACTTGAATTGAATGTATATAAAATTATATAATAAATACAATTATGAAAACATTTTAATAAGTAAGTCAATAACTTTGAGGTTAAAATTACACATATCCTATCCAATTAGTGAAATTCAGTTGGCAACATAAGCTAAGTAGAGTGGAGAGAGAACTTGGATTTAGTTATCACTAAATACATCTTTTGGGAGGGGCGATATGACTAAGCCTCAATTCGAGATTAATCTCATAACCGACTCAAAGAGTTGAAGTTTGTCGAGATATCTGAGGTTGACTCTCCTCAAAGATATAATTAGAGTTGGTATAAAAAAAATTACATGTATCCATCAACAAGATATGGGTTTAACATTAATACATTACAACTCTTCAAATATCTTAAACCATATCAAATATCTTAAATCATTTTTTTTTAAAAACCGGTATAAATTTAAGAGGAAGATTATACCTATAATCTATTTTCGTTTACAACCATATTTTGACCGTTGATTCCCGTCAATCAATGGTTATTATTTTTTAAAATCAAACTCATTAATTAATTATTAATTCGCAATAAATGATAACTGTCGATTGACAAAAATCAACAATTAAGATATGGTTGTAATAGGTTGTAAATGAAAATAGGTTATATGTATAACCTTCCTTTAAATTTAATAACAATTGGGCCGTGATTTATTGGAAATTTATCGGTTTAATACTAGTCCTATCTGATCAATTAGTGATCTAATTTAATGGTTGAACTAGACGATTCGATTTTAATAATAGTGACTAATAATAAATATTTTGAAGACAAATATATTTAAAGCTCTTCAAATAATTTTTTTTGGGCTATTATATTTACATCATTTTTAGACTTACCATTCTTATTACATATTTTATTATTGTTGGATCAATTTGAGTTCGATGACAATTATTTATTTTCTCTTTTTCAATCGTTGATTTTAAATTGATCGAACGATAACCAATCAGGTAATAAAATTGGTAAATATAAAATGATGGTAAGTATAATATATATTTTTTAACTTTATTGTTCATTTTATAATTTTTTCTACACAGAACAAAGATTATACTTACTACCATTTTAGATTTATTACTCTTATTATCTGTTTGGTTACCTTTTGATCGATTTGAAATCAATGGCAGATAGTTTTTTCTCCTTTTCAACTATTGATTTCAAATTGATTCAACAATAATCAAGCAGGTAATAAAAATGGTAAGCCTAAAATAGTAATAAGTATAGACATCCATCTTTTAAATCTTAATTGGGTTGAAAAAATATGAATACATTTGCAAGTCTATTTTAATCGCACAAGTTGAATAAGGCTAAATGTTATCGAAATAAACAATCAAGAACCATTTTATATAAATGAATAAGGATTATGACGTGCAAATGTGTTCTTAAGGAAATTCATTTTATTTAATGGGACTTAAGGACATCAAACAAAACATTGATAGAAGAATGATTGCTTAAATAAGATACAAATTTTCTTCTCTCTCTTATGAAAATATAAAATGATGTGTCATTCAAATTTGGAGATTTCTTTTTTATAATTAGATGCAAAGATGAAAAGAAAAAGGCTATTTGATTTGGATGATTTTCTTCTTCTTTCTTTTTAATGAGAACTATTATACTAATATATAATGATAATGATATTGGAACTATTCTTTTTTTAAATTATAAACAAATGAATGAATAAATGAAGAGTTTAGTGTTTCTCCTTATCATAGGAGATAACCTATAATCTCAAAATAATGATGTTTTGGGGTTTAAGAAAAAAGTGTAGGATATTTTTGGAAATTCATGTTGTAAAAGAGAAGAAAATTTTCTCCAACGCCCTTCGTTTTCTTCCCAAACCCAAAATCACCTTGTTTTGGGGTTGCAAAAGGTATTTTTATCTCTTTTGATAAAAGAAATATTTTTCTCATAAATAAAGAAAGATAGTAGATTGTTAACAGATTAAAAATGACCTAGAGAAAACATTAAATTCCTTAGACTTCATTTTTGATGAAACGAAAAGGATTAGTTTTCATTTTTGGAAAAGAAAGTGGATGTCATTGATTTTTTCTTATGAGAATTTTTTTATTAAAGGACATCTTTGATAATTAAATTATTAATCCACAAATTCATAATTACTCTGGTTTCAATCAAGGCTCATTTTCTTTAGAAGGATGTTAAATAAGAATAAATCATCTCATGTGTTATTATATATGATCAAAATAATTCTAGTTGTTCATTGACAAATTAGTGGTTATTCTTTTGCTATTCTCTATCCTAACTATTTTCTCTCATCTCCGAACACTATTTATTTCTTAATGAACAAATGAGATCACTTCACATAACTTGGTCATGTTAATTATACATAGTAGGATTTATAAAACCTCGCAATTCTAAATTATATATTAAAATATTAAACATGGATTAAAGGGAAGAATTAGTACAAATCCTAAAAATTAGGTCAAAATACAAAGGAAAGGCAAAACGGTAATTAGCCAACACGCAACCCTAGGAAGATAAAAATTGAGTAGAAGGTCTCAGATAAAAAATAACCCTGTAAATGGATTCATAATGAAAAATTGAGTGGTTAGGCAAGTTTCAAAAAATTCAGTGAATAGTATTTTTACCGGGTAAAAATATCACGGTATAGTTGCACGTAAAGCGTGCCGATTGAGTTTTGAACTCTAGGTTTTGAATACAAGTTATAAATGGTTTATAGAACTAGAAAATATGATTTTTGATGAAAATTGATAGAAATTAGTGAGTTTGGAGAAGCGTGCCTACGGTGCGCGCAACAGCTTAAAACAACATTTTCTCCGAATGACCGAAAAACTCCGGATTCATCTGATCAAGTGTAATTAAAGGACAATGGTTAATGTTGAAAATTAGAGTTTCTAAATAGGTTGTGAATTTATGGACGTTTAGCGAAATCGGAGGAAAAATTTAAGTTAGTTTGAAATCGCGTGAGGTGGCGGTGGGGCCCACCTCACTTAAAAACCGCTTAAGCCACCTAAGCTCCACGCTATTCACCATCTTCTCTCTCCTTCCCTTGTCAAGGTCGCGACAGCCCCCCCCCCCCCCCTGTCCATGGTTTTGTTTGATTCTTCCTTCCACAACTCCACCAATACTCCACCAAATTCATTAATCTTTGACTTGAAATTCATTAGAAATCATCTTCTAAACCCATTGGTGGTATCCTTGAACCTTGAAAACCACTAGAAATTGAGAAAACTCCCCCCAAAGTCCGTGTCCCTTTTCCTTATATTTGTGTTCATGGTGTTGATTGATGCTCCAATGGTTTAGTATGTCTTGGAGGAGCCTTGTGCCAAGCTTTTGAGTAAGTTTCCTTGCATTTCAATGGTTTGATTCATGGATTTAGTTTCATAAACCCTAAGCTTGATTTTGTTGATGTGTGTTGTTAGAGAGCTCAAATGGAAAATATTTGTAGATGAATATGTCTTAGAATGATGTGTAGGAGCCATAAATGCAATAAAAATTATTGGTGAAAATATGATTTTAACTTTTTAGGAAAATTTTGATGGTGCCATGACTTTATGTTTTTGGAATTGTGTAGGATTGTGTTGGTGAGTTGTTGTATGGTTATATGATGTTATAATAGGATTTTATGAGGTGTGGAATAGTTTAATTGGATTGAAAATCCTTTGAGGTGTACCTAAGTACAATTCGGCCTAAATGGAATAATTGGGGAATTGATGTTGTTGAAATTATTTGGATGATGTGTTATGTGTTAAATGGTAATTAGATGGGTTGTGTGATGGTTGGAAGATTGGAAAACCAATAGAAAAATAATTGGTAGTGTTGAGTGGTGTAATTGAACCTAAGGCAAATTAATTGGAAAAACAAGGTTTGAATGATGTAGGATGCAAATTGGCACCTAAAATGGTATTTCGGTAACCTAAGGATGCCTAAGAAAATGAGAAAGAAAATAAAGAAAAATAAATTGTAAAAATGCACCTATATGGCCGAACCTACCTAGGGTGGGGGAGGATTTTTGACGTTTTCGTATTTTGATAGAATTTTCGTGTTTTGACGATCCGTATATGTCGTTGTAGGTTGCCGTACGTGGATTTGAACCCCGACCCGTGAGCTCGGTGGGTTGTCCTTGGTCTCGGACCAATTGGGATTGAGGTGAGTAATTGGAACCATGCTTGTAGAATTAGTAACTTGCATGCGTTTGTATAAGTGGTAATTGATTGGGAATGTCCTATGTGTAGGCATTTCTGTTGTGAAACGAGCTCGGAGAATATATTACTTTGGAGCTAAGTGGAGAGGATTATACAGGTAACCTCTTGGTACTGGGGCTTGGTCCCTTTGTGTGTTCCACCATACCCATTGAGGGTGATGGTAGGAAGTGTATGTAAGTAATGTAGAATAACATGTTCATGCATTTAGTATGTGTGTTGGTACATAGGATGTACCGTGTCTCTGGCCAGTAGACAGTTTGCCTTCGGGCGTTACGGACTTCCTCTGGATAGGTCTCCGTGAGGGAGTTCCAATTGAACTAGGGTCGTGGCGTGTGATCCGGATAGGATCACACTAGGAAGTCTCGGGTGGCTATGGATGGAGGGTGCTTTGGTTTGATGTTCTAGGAACACGCCTTGGATGAGACCCGTAGGCTTATATGCCGAGCCAATAGGCTGGACGTTGCGTGGTATTGGCATCGACCATTCCAGCTTCGTCGTATTTTGTGTCCCTATGCTCCCCTATTTCTCTAAATCCCTTGCTTTATCCCGTTTTCAAGATGTTATTTTATGTTATTTATATGCATCGAAGTGAGCCATTGGGCGAAGTATTCTCTGGAACCTCTGGGTTACTGAGATATATTCGTATATCTCACCTCGCCTTGGAGCTTTATTTCAGGAGGTAGCAGTGGTGCAGGAGCGGCGGGCAAGAAGCCCGTAGGATGATTAGCTGGAGGATTATACATTTTGCATTTTGGTGGCCATTGGGCCTAGGCTAGACTTAGGGCATGAACATTGCATATGTATTTAGGAGGAGATGCATTGTCATATTTGTTCATGTCATTTTGCCTAAGTCTAGTTACATATGTCATTTTAAAGGTTTATTCATTATGTTGTAATTGAAGGCTATGGTTTGTAAGTTGTAATATTTCATTTGGAAGTTGTAAATTGTACATGGATACTTGTTGTAATATGGAAGCATGTAATATGATGAAAGAGCAATAAGCCTATTTTAGGATTATTATTATGTTTATGTTTAGAAAATGCATGCAAATGGACATTGGTGATTGAAATGTGTTAAGTGTAATAAAGTAAGCAATATAGTATGAATTGAGTAAATTTATATAAAATGTGAAGGGTTGTAAGAGCCCCAAGGCATTGCTAGTCCTTGTGTGTTCCACCCTATGATTATTAGGTACAATTTGAGGTCTTAGATCACTTTGCAAATTTGGAGATTTTTGTAAAAACAAAGGAAACTCTGGCGAATTTTTTAGAAATTGGCATAATTTAGGAGAACTTTGGGAGAGGATATCTCCCTCCACAGAAGTCTGATAGAGACATGCCATATGCCGTTTTGAAGCTTGAGATGTCCTTTATCTCGTGTCAAAAGATGGGAGTTTTCTGGGTTGAGAGTCGGCCTGTAGAAGGCAGAGAGTGCAGACTGCCCATTTGGTTACTGCACATGTGGCAGTTCCGGACCGGTTTTAGAAAATTTATTCCTGCTTCGTTTGTTGGTATATTTAGATGTACGATATATAAAATTTAAGATTGAGGTGTCTAGTTTGTTGTATAAAAATTTGAGAGAAATTGGCCGAATGGATTTGCTGCAGTAATTGATTGAGTGAAGGATGTTTGAAGCTGTTTTGGGGTTGGCTGACAGATTTGCTTGTCCAACTTCAAACGGCGATATCCGGAGCAAACGAGAACTTTATGACTCGTGTGTTAGCTTCCTAGAAAGGTAATTGAGTCTAGAATAACATACTAAAAGATGGGAGGCTTGTAGAATATGGTTTGTCCGCAGAAAATTAAAGACCGAACCATGTTCGGATAGGTAAAAAACGTAAAAGTGAGAAATTAGCTAAGTGGGTTTATGGGAACCTCTTAGTGACTTCTGGGAAGTAAAATATGTTATAAAAGTAGTTTAAATAATTATTCCACAAAGAGTTTACAGTTACGGTCACAACTTTTATTTATTACGCTTTTTATTGTTTTAAATGCTCGCATAATAAACGAAAAAAGATTACTCGCATTTTTATAAATGAATTGCTGTGATTGTAACTGCGCTTAATATCATAATTAATGTTAACAATACCGGTATACAACAGGCTGTTACAAAATTCACCTTAGAAAATTTTAAATATAAATTTTCACTTTAGTAGACTAAACAATTTAACTAGCAAAAGAAGTATTATTTATTTTATTCTTAATTTTTAATAAAAGAAAGATATGCTCTATTTTTTTCTTTGACAAGGATGTATTTGTCAATGAACAAACAAGATCACTTCACACAATCTGGTTATGTTAAATGACACATGAGATTTATTTTTATTTTTTAACAAAAGAAAAGTATGCTCTATTTTTGTCTTAATTAGGATAGCATTATATAACTTCAATCGTAAGGATCATTGGATTTTTCATAGCATTCATTAAGGTTTTCAAAAACTAGAAAGGTCTTTGGTCCAAAACTAAGATCCCATTATAGGAAGTTAATCATAACATCAAGTTAAACCCTTAAGTGTTGCACTTTTTATACTATTGTCAAACTTTAAATAATATTTTCATGATAACCGAACAAGATGTATATAAAAAAGTAGCTGTCATTGCACAACCAATTACCTATCCTTTATTTCACTTGATAATACAACTCATAGTTGTGTGAATAATATGTAGTTATAATGGGAGGAGGGAACATCAAATATGAAGTCCTACAAAAAAACCACACACATATAAGTTGTCTAACCTAGGATTCACAAGAGTAAACATTGAGTAATAACAATAATAGCAATGTAGCTTACCATAAGGTATAGACAAACAAGCAAAAACAACATTAGCTAGTGTTCTACACCAAACCGATAAGGCACCTTAACTACTATATTGTTGTAACGCCTGACAACTTGCAAGGATCAACGACTGTCTCCACACACTAACAAGAGACTTTTTAGCGTGATTTGTCCTCACCCGCACACTTCTCGAGAAAACTTCTCAGGAAGTCACTCATCCCAGAATTGCCCCAAGTCAAGCACGCTTAACTATAGAGTTCTTCCGTTCTGGGCTACCGAAAAGTACATGCATCTTTTTAGTATAGGTAGTACCAATTAATTCTTATAAGCTATTCCCAACTGTATTGTCCCATTCCAGCACAGTCTCGGGAATCCCTCTCTTTCGGGTGTTGATTCAATTCATTCATGTACCACCGTCGCTAGAAGCCTGCCAAGAGCCGCTCCTTGTCCATGCCTTTTCGCACCGGCGATCACTCTGCCCTCATCAAAGCCCGAGATGTTACATGCCCACCAGTTTCCGCCTGGTTCATCCTCGAACCACACCTTACTGGAAGAGAAGCCATGCTTTGATACCACTTGTAACGCCTGACAACTTACAAGGATCAACGACTGTCCCCACACACTAACACGAGACTTTTCAGCGTGCTTTGTCCTCACTCGCACACTTCCGGGAAAGCTTCCCAGGAGGTCACCCATCCCAAAATTGCCACAAGTCAAGCACGTTTAACTATGGAGTTCTTCCGTTCTAGGCTACCGAAAAGTAGATGCATCTTGTTAGTATAGGTAGTACCAATTAATTCTTATAAGCTATTCCTAACTGTACCGTCTCATACCAGCACAATCTCTGGAATCCCTCTATTTCGGGTGTTGATTTGATTCATTCATGTACCCTCGTCGCTGGAAGCCTGCCAGGAGCCGCTCCTTGTCCATGCCCTTTCGCACCGGCGATCACTCCCCGCCCTCGTCAATGCCCGGGATGTTACATAACATTCGCAATCTAACACGGTGTGGTAGTGCACTTGCCTTCCCTAATGCCTATTGTATGTTCCTGCACCTAATGGGTTTTTCTCACAACTTTCTGCAACACATAGAAAAAAGGTTGAATATACAAAGGGTAAATCAAAAGTTATGTTACGTGATGTAACATAATTTTTCTACACACGCAATTGAGAAGAGAGATAAGAGAAAAATTAGGGAATGAGGCCCACATAAAATTGTGTGTAGGAGAATTATGTTACATCATGTAACATAACTTTTGATTTACCCATAAACAAATTAAGGAATTTATAAAAGCGAACCCTTGTTTTCAAAAATAATAATCAATTTAGAATTCAACAACCCCCAAAAAGAGTGATAAACACCCTTTATAAGTTGTAAAACGCAATTAAAGTATACTTGAAAAAGGAAAGTTTAAATATAGTTGATTACAAATCAATCAACATTAAACACATCTAAAATAAGAAGATAATTAAAATCAAATCAGCTTAATAATTAAAATATCAATAAAAGAAATCAAATCACGTTTAAGTTTTCCCATGTAAGACAATTAAAAGCACATCACTAGTACTATGATTTACGAGTCTTAAGCAAGGACAAACCTAGGGGAGGGGCAATGATGGGCGATCTCCCTTCCTTAAACTTGATTTTTTTCCTATTATTATATGTATAAAATAATATTTTTTAATAATAATAGACTATTAGTGTTAATAATTAGCCTCTCCCTAAAAAATATTTGGAATATTAACTCCTCCCACTAATCTTAATAACACTTGTAACTTTGATATTTTATTTTCGTCCCTATTATAAAAAATCATAGATTCGCCATTGGTCTCAAGGGAGCTACAAAGGCCTAAATGCAAATATATAGTCAAAACTATAACAAAAGTCAATTGGGTCTCATCTGTGAAATCAAAGTGACAATATGGATCATATGCACTCCTCAAGATTGATATCCTTGATGATGCCACAACAACATAGTTTTTATAATAACCCTAACATGTAAATTATGAAATTATGAATTGATTGAGGATTTAATCATGATTGCTAAGGATTAATTAGATGAGAGGTCTAATTAATTGAATTAAAATCACTTTTGGGAAAGTGTGAATAGTAAAAGTTTGGGGGGTAAAAATATGGGTAGGAAAAATTACCCTAAACTTCAAAATAAATTAGTGGATATTATTATAAAAATATTATAAGCAAATATGTTGAGTTTGAAAGAGAGTTAAGTGAGAGAGATAGATAAGTCGTTACATACTTGGATATTTGAACTCACTTAAAATAGCCTATGTTGTATTAAATAGATTAAATAGATGATGCAAACCTTAAAAAAGATTGATATATGCATATGTTGTATGAACTGTCAATCAGGTTCAAAATGAAGAGTTTATGGGAGCAAAAGGTTGGATTTTAAATCCCCAACCCGAAACTGGATGTTTCATTTTCGCTACTAATATGAAATATCCAAATATCGAAAGTTAAATATTTGGATATATCCCCAACATATATTCAAATATAAGATATACAGAAATGTCTCCTAGGATATACGGATATTCTGGGCGAACAGAGGCTAAAACAAAAGGTTTTCACAAAAATGCTAGAAATCGTTATAGAATGAGGCATGTATAGAAGGCTTAAATCTACTTCTAATGAAATGTGGTGCCTTAAGAAATGTGTAATGATTATTAGGATAGTTAATGTAACTAATTCTTACATAATTGACCGACATAAAGCGAGTAATTAACATAACGCATAACATTGGGTAATTATGAAATTAGTTGTGTGAATTGCAGTACATTAGGAAAATGAAAAGTTTATTCACATTTTCATACAAGATTAATTGTGAATCTAAGAGTTACCTTCCGCATTTGATTAATTAAACATGCCGCGCTTAATACCATTTGCATGACAATACACCAGGTGCACACGGGATGTTACAGTTTTGATGATAAGAAACAAACTTGGAGAAGTTGATTCAAGAGCCATAAGAAGCAACATTCAAAAAGAATCTAAGAGTATGTCAAAGAAATGCAAATTCAAGTGCTCAAGTGTCAGAATCAAGGATCAAGCCTCAAAGCATGAAGCTAAGTCCAAGATCACATTAGAATATGTATTTCGAACTTAGAACATATATGTAAAGGTGTATAGTAGGTAGCGTTGCATGAGCTCAAGTCATTCTTACCATTACATAATCATAAAGTGCTTAAAAACATTGGTTTAATATGTCAAAATTGCATCGGAAGATTTTTAATATGATTTGAGCACATAAGCAGGCTTGTATAACCTAAATACACGTGCTCACGCTCTTGAAAATCTATTTGAACTCAAAAGAATGCATCTTGGACATTAAGCATTGAAATATGACTTAATTGAATGGTTTAATATGTCAAAATTGCTGTCGAATGGTTTTCAGATAATTTGAATGCTTAGAAATGTTTTCCATATCCAATTACATGTGTTCAATATAAAAGAAGTCAAAATTTCGTGCAAGAGTTGTTGCTGCCATGAAATATCCGGATATAGATATATATTGGCAAATCTGAATATGTAATTTTAGATATTCGGATATTTAAGGATTACCTATCCGGATATATGAGGTTTATATTTCTGGATATGCCCTCGACATGTTTCCGGATATAACTTGTCCAGAAAATGCTCCAATGGCTATAAACAACTAGTTTTTGTTAGAAACACCTATAAATACATTTGTAATGTCTCTAGTGAGAAAATAAAATGAACAAAATTATATCATTTGTTGATCCATTATTACTCCTTCTAACTCATTCTTCCTCATTTATTACATACTTTCTTCATCATCATATACTTGAGCTCATCTTTTGTTGTTTAAGTTATACACCTACTAGTTCTTTAATTTGTATAATATGTACTTTGAGAGTACCTAGCTATTGTCAAATACCCCCCTCTTGTATTCTTGAATTGAGAGGGTAGTGAAACCAATTGTATTAGAGAGGTCACCAAATACCTAAGTAAATTTGGAGTGGAGTATAAGATATCCAAGAAACCAAAGTCTTAGAAAATTGTCGCGGTTTGTCAAGCTCCTTTGAA
This sequence comes from Gastrolobium bilobum, assembly GCF_033153095.1. Lineage (NCBI taxonomy): Eukaryota > Viridiplantae > Streptophyta > Magnoliopsida > Fabales > Fabaceae > Gastrolobium > Gastrolobium bilobum. Next base: position 178,586 of record NW_026896870.1, on the reverse strand, counting down.
GCTTGATAGTTAGTGAAAAAGTTGATCGGGCATCTTCAGTCTGGATTTAGGTTACAAGTGGTGTGACCGAATCAGGATACATCTAGTTTGCAATTTCTCTAACGTTCAATTCATTACTTTTATCTCTAAATTGCATTATTAGATTGTATTTGTTTGTTTTATAGCTTATATATATACATATATATATATATACATATATATACATATATTGATCACACACTAGCATCTTCACTCAGAATTATTTGTGTTAAATCAATTGATCGAAGAAACATCCTTTAAAATACCAATGAAGGTGTTTTGCGAAAAGATTTTATAAAACTCAATTTACCCTCTCTCTTGAGTATTGAAGCCATTTGTTTAACACCATTAAATCCTATCTTTTGCACTCGAGGGCTAATCTTCGTTTGGCCTTAGGAAACCTTTGCACGCCCCGATTACTTTTGGGGAGACCTATGCCCCATAGAAACTATCTATCTGAGACTGCCCATTGGCCCGTAGGTCCTAGCACAAGGTTAGAATTCTAGGTCTTCCAAAGTGGTATCTCAATGATGGCTCAGGCCCCCAGAAGGATGATTTCTTCACCATCCACCTAAGTTGCACAGGAAAAGCCCACTTCATTGCTCCAACTTCATCACAATCAATTCTGCAAGTGCAGAGTCATTTAATCAAATCTTGTTTTGTGCCACTGCATCTGTTGCCTATTTGAAAGATGTCTTCATTGTGCTCCTGACATCAAATCTTTTTGTTACGTGGATACAAGTTATGTTTTGATTATAACAAATAGGCAACAATAGAAAGAGAATAACATTGATCATGATCAAGAGAAAATCATCAACCTTGTGTGAAGATTGGAGATTTATATTGCAACCATACAAGAAGAATGATAAGTCAATAAAGTAGCAAGAACATGGATGAACCATGAAGAAAGATAGTAATGAAATCAAGAGCAACAAGGAATAATTAGAATTGCAACACTAAGATTAAAGACAACAAATCATTGACAATATCTAAGAGAAGATCGATATCACAACCATGGTGAAAAGGATCAAAACCAACAAAGTGTCAAGTATTGTCATATCCAACAAGTCAAAACATTAAGCTCAAGTAAAGAACCAAGATTCAAATCACAAGACATTAAGCTAAGTCCAAAATTTTATTTAAAATTATTTCTTTAGGACTTAGACTCACTCATATGTAAGGATATATGTTAGATAGGGGTGTCAAAATGGGTTGACACGACACGAATTCGACACGACACGAATTTGACACGACACGAATACATCAACACTAACACGACATAAATTTTTATTCGTGTCAAAATCTTCAACACTGACACGACACGATTTTTTTGCGGGTTGACACGACACGACACGAATAACACGCAAAATAGGGATCAAAACAGTAATTGACAAAAAAATTTAAAAAAATGCGTCGAAATTTAAAAAAATTTAAAAAATAATAATAAAAAAATAAAAATTAAAAGATTAAAAAAAATATGGATCAACACGAACACGAATACATCAACACGAACACGACACGAATTTTTTACGTGTCATTTTTTCCAACACGAACACGACACGATTTTTTTTGCGGGTCAACCCGAACACAAATTTTCGTGTCGTGTCGCGGGTCGACCCACGTGTCATAACCTATATTGACACCCCTAATGTTAGATTGCATTGCATGAGCTCAAAGTGTTTCTCAAAGTAAACATGTTTTTCAAATTGCATAATCCATAGCTTTTAATTCTTGAAAATGATTTGAAAAACCCATAGAAAATGTTCTTGACATGTCTTAGAACCTTGAAATATCTTTTCCAAGTCAAGAACATGCTTTTTGAGAAAGTTTGGAGGAATTGGAATCAAAGGCAAGCCATTTTGAACTACATAATTTGCTACTATCAAGAAGGGATTCAAATCCCTCTCTGTTTGGCATTTGAATCCTTCGCTGTTAGTTAAGGAATTTGAATCCCTCCTTACTTGGCATTCAAATCATTCATTGTTAGTTGAAGTAATTCGAATCCATAATGAAAATGATTTTAATCCTCCTTCCTAGAAAGCAGGGATTCCAATTCCTCTCGAAAAGGCTTTGAATCCTTACTAGCTAGTATGCATATAACGACTATAAATTGTCATAAATAGCTGGTTTTTATCGAAAAATTTATATATACTCATTGATTATGCCTTAAACCAATCTTGGACACTATTAAATCATCATTTAATCCTTCCTTGATTGATTTTATTGCCCATATACTTGCATAACACATACTTGATCCTTTCAGCTCATCTTGCCATAAATCATATATCAATATGCTTCAAGTTGTATACTCACTCTTTGAGAGTGTATATTCATTTTCAAAAACTTCTTTCTTGTATACTTGAGTTGAAAGGGTTGTGAAATCTGTAGAGTTTGAAAGGTAACCAAATACCTAGGGAAAATTGGAAAGAATTGTAAGGTTGCCGAGTACCTGTAAAATTGGAGGTTGTAAAGTTTTCAAGCACCCGGAATCTTGGAGGTTGTAGCAGTTTGTCAAGCACTCGTGAATCTTGACCGTTAGTGAAAGATTTGATCGAGTAACTTCAATATGGATGCAGGTCACATGTAGTGGTGATCAAATCAAGATAAATCTTAGTTTGCAATCTATTTATCCCTTAACACTTTTATTCTTGCATCAATTGCTTCTTTGATATTTTGTACATGCTAGTATATGTTGTTTAATTGAGAAAAATTGTGTATCTTAGTCTGGTTGAATGTGTTGAAAATCTTTTCAAATATCAAAGTAAACATGAAAAGATAACTTAGAAAAAAGAAAGGGGAATTTGCAAAAAAATATTGTAATACTCAATTTATCCCCATCTTGAGTATAGAAGCTATATTCTTAACATTTTGTCTTTGCAATAATGGCTTTTTGACCCTTTTGCCCCTCATTAATTAATTAATAACCAATTTTCCCTTCCCCCAGAACTATCCACCATCCTGCCCCCATTTAGTCGATCAAGTTGTACTTTTAATCGACTAAATGGGAAAAATTCAGAAATCAAGAAACACAAATTTTAGTCAACTAAATATTCACCTTGATCGACTACATGTCGAGCACATTTAGTCGACTAAGACCATTATTTAGTCGATTAAATATCGCGGATCAGGTTTTTTAAAAAACCCCCATTTCGCAAAGGGGGTTATTTTCAAACCCTAGTCGACTAATTTCGCTCCAAGAACCCCTATCTTCAACCAAGTCCGAATCTCATCCCTTGAAGGTCCGATTGAAGCATCATTGATTCACAACTTGCGAAATTGACATTGTAGGTAACGTTTTCTGACTTGCATTTGGTTTTAGGTTTAGTTTTTTTTTTGTTTTCTCCATGCTTTGGTTTATGTTTTTTTAAATTTCTTGTTTATGGTAGAAGGTTGTTTGCGGTTTTGTGGCTTTAGGTTAGGGGTAGGGTGTTGAGTTTGATGTGAGGGTAATTGACTAGGGTTGATGTGGTAGCTTAGGGTTAGGGTTTAGGGTAAGGGCTGCTGTTTTGTTTGGGGTGTAGGGTTAGGGTTCCTGTTTTTATGTTAGGGTATATGATTGTTTTTCCTGTGATGGGTTAGGGTTAGGGTTGCTGTTTGGGTTTGTGTTGCTTTTTTTGATTGGGTTTAGGGTTTACGTTCCTGTTTTTATGGTAGGGTATAGGTATAGGGTTTGTTTTATGTTTTATGTTTTATTTTAGGGTTAGGGTTTAGTTTTTATATTGAATTTTAATTTTTTTTATATTGTTATTGTCCATTGATATTGTTTCCACTTGTATTGTAGGTACCGTTGTTCCCATGGCTGGGCGTAGAAGATCGGATAACGTGGGAAATAAGAGACATAAGAAGGTACGACAAGACCGTCCGTCTTCGTCAAGGCCACAAGATGAAGAGCCCGCTTCTGTCGACCTCCCATTCGGATACTTGTTCGAGCATGACCCCATGGTTCATGATTCATTTGTCCGTGACTTTGCTAACCGACCCATATGTGGGGCCAAATCACTTGATACAACATTTTTTGAAGCAAAAGGTTTTAACATTGTGAGGTGGTTGGAGGGAGCACATCTTAGGGTTTTGGCTGAACTGTCGTGTTCATATTCAGAGCTGCATGTACGAGCCTTCTACCATAACCTCAGCTACGTACAGGGTGAGCTGAGTTCGAGGGTCTGCGGGGTGGAGATCATCATGACAGCTCCGGTATGGTTGCAGTTACTGGGGTATGACTTTGATTCTGTGGACACTGTGGAATATGACGCAGATAGCGGCGCAACACTTCCAGGATATACACGAGGTGATGCCATGCAGGAGCAGAGCAGAGCCTGTGGGCAACACATTGCCTATACGGTGAGGTTGCTTACTGTGGAGTCCCATATACTACACTATGTCATCACCCACATTCTGTTTCCGCGAGCGTTCAATCATTCCAGGGTGTTGGAACATGACATTCCCATCATGTGGGCTATTCGACATGGTACTTTGGTGAACTGGAGGCACTACATCTGTTGGATGATGTATAAGGCCAAACACAAGGGTGCACTTCCATTTGCTTGTCTTGTTCAGAGGATATTGGAGCACTTTGGTGTTCCCATGGGAAATGTGACCTTAAAGAAGACCACAGGGTATAATCATAAGTTTGGAAAGCGTCTACTGGAGCAGTGCAAGATGACAAAGAACATACAAACATGAGTGTGGCAGTTCACAGGCGCGGCTGATGTTGAGGTTCCTGATGTTGCTCCACTTGCAGACATGGTTGAGCCCGAGGTGGAGGATGATGATGACGATGATAATGAGGGTGACCAACAAGAGATAGCTGAGCCTGAGGGTGGGTTTTCATTGCGTGATGTCATGAAGGGCATAAACGCCACGCTGAAGAAAATAGGAAAAATGGCGCTGAAACACAAAAAATGGAGGAAGGGTCACATCCAGAAAGGGAATGAAAGGTTTAAACATATACAGGGACGGTTCAAGGGTGTTGAAGATAGGCTTGCTCGTCTAGAGCTTGGACGAGGACAGCAGCAGGTTGAGGATGTTGCAGGGCAGGGGGCTGATGTGTCCGACGAGGATGACGAGGAGACGGCGTCCGAGGAGGAGGAGGATTAGATTTAGGGTTTATGTTTTTTACTTTATGTTTGTAGTGTGTGTTGATATGTAATTGACTTCGGTCTTCTTATTTGACATTTGTAGTTTATGTGTTTTTATGTTTAGGAGCTGAACTATTTAATGTTCCCATCATGTTGTGAACCGTTTACTTATTTATGTCATTTTTATTGTTTACCACATGAAGAAATATGGTATTTTTCCATTCTTGTTTTCAATTTGGGTCTAATCATAGTCCAAAGGGTCTAAAATGTCCAATGCAATTCAGAACAGTCACTCGTAAGAGAGTTAAATGACGAACACAAGTTCCGGGTACCCTAAACCAAGATTTATGCAATACATGTACATATATGGTTTATAACCGCCACAATACAATTTTGTACCTGAAATTGTGTTCCCCAAGTCATAATATGCGTGTACATTAGTATTCAATCGGTTCCATGCCAAAAAAGAGAGGAGAAAACAGAATGGGGTGCCAAAACCAATGATTTAGTCGATCAACCTGTACTGGTTTAGTCGACTAAATGTGTAGTCGACTAAACCAGTTCAGGTTGATCGACTAAATCAGTGGTTTTGGCACCCCATTTTGTTTTCCTCGAATTTTTTTGTATGGAACCGATTGTAGTCTAATGTACAAGCGTATTATGACTTGGAGAACACAATTTCAGGTACAAAACAGTCAATACCCCATTCGTATGCATTGTTGGGTATGTATTGATTGAAACCGTTTGTTTACGCTCCCCGAAACTAGGTGAATTCATTTAGGGGTCATAATAATAATTGTTATGAGTTTCAATCTATCAGTATGGACCAATGTTACTAATTTGAATAGGCATGAAAAGTCAAATAACATAATGAGTTATACAGTAACACAAAGAAACATAAAAATTCATAACAGAATTACATGAACTCTACCATAAGACCTTAAATACATGCACATGATTGGTTCAACTTTGTCTAATCCTCATAGGACATGTACGTTTATTGTGACCAATTTGCTTGCAGATGCTACATCTACTTTGACTGCTTGTGGGTTGGGACTCAACCCAATCCATCTCATTCTGTATCCTTGAAGACTTCGGTCTCCCTTGTGCACGAACCAAAGATACATTTGGGATAATAGTTGGACCATCTATTTCTGGAATCAACAACTCATTACCCATTGGAAACCAATGTGCAGCATAGACCTTCTCAATTTGTGTAATTGAGAACACAGGATCGACATAGTCATAGTGGTTCAATTTTTCAACCTTGCACACCGCTAGCACATGACTGCAAGGAAATCGTCTAGCTGTGAACCGTCCACATTGACATTTACGATTTAGCAAGTCAACCCTATTAATGTCGCCGACATCATGCGTAGATTGATTGTAGGCATCCTCAACTTCAAACAACTGCAAGTCTCTATCAAAAACACAGACACAGAGACTGATAGTTAACTGATCATTCTTTTGTAAGAAGTCCTCAACCTTTTTGGCAATTCTCCAGCCTTTGTCCTTTGCTTTTTGGATCTTTTCACGCTTCTTGACAAAATACTCTACAAGTCTACTTTGCGTCATCTTGACCAATGTTGTTACTGGCAAATTACGTGCACCCCGTAGGACCTTATTGATACACTCAGATAGGTTAGTCGTCATATGACCAAACCTTCAGCCCTCCTCATCATAAGACCTGCACCATTTCTCTTTGGGAATCTAATCTATCCATGAGGCTACTTATGGGTTACTGTCGACAAATTCTTGAAATCTTAAATCAAAGTGAATCTTCGAACACATGTATCCTGCAAAAAGTGAACCCAAATTAAATGAGTTATACATATACAGCATTACATACAACATGTACACATTCATGAAAATAGCTTACCTAGTTTCATCAGCGTTTTCTTCAATTCCACGTCCCTAAACTTAGTGTTAAAGTTGCTTCCAATGTGACGAAGACAAAACACGTGATACGCAAATGGAGGCTGCCAACCAGCATGATCCTTCACAGCCCTGATGATGCTGGGGTGACGATCGGATATTAGACATATACCATGCCTATGTGTGACATGGAAACACATCAGGCTAAGAAACCATAACCAATCATCCAATCTCTCACCCGGTGGAATAATGGCAAACGCAATAGGCAGAATGTATCCATCACCATCCTGTGACGTAGCAATCAAGAGGGTACCTTTGTATTTCCCGTACAGGTGCGTGCCGTCAATTTGGATTATGGGTTTACAATATTTGAAAGCCTCAATGCACTGGTGAAAAGTCCAAAATACCCTGCGAAAGACAACCTTATCAGTGTAGACACGTCGTTCGTCACAACACTCGTCCGTATCAATCTTGAACACAAAACCAGAATTAATCTGTGTCATGTAGGTCAGCCAACCAGGTAAGATGGCATATGATTTATCCCAGTCGCCAAACAACACAATGGCCTTCATTTTAGCCTTCCAAGCCTTCCTATAAGATATGTTGTATCCATACAAACATTGTACCCTATCCTGAATAAGAACTGGTTTCAGAGATGGATCTTCTTTTAACATACCTATACAAAAATCGAAGTCAACACAGTCAATAATTATACCGTAAAAATAATGTAAACATAAACCCTAAACCAAACATCGCGCTGCATAGATTACATCAGAATCCAGCTGTCTATGGTCCCGGGTAAGGCCTTGATTTAAGCAGGTGTGTTCTGTACCCCACTTACTAACAACCCAAGTATTTCCATTATTGGGCAACATAGCCCGCACGTACCAGGGACAACCATCATTATGGTGTCGACACTTCATCACAAATCTATGGTCATCACTTTTTGCCACCACAGCAGTACGATGAGACTTCATACAATATAATTTGACTGCATGTTGCATTTCAGATTTAGTTCGAAACTCCTGGTACAAATATAATGGATCCCCTAAATGCCAGCCACCGTGGAAGTCATCGTCGCCATACAATATCTCCGTCTCATCATTAGGGTGAGCCCAATTAATGAAGGAATAATGTGGACTTTCGTTCCAAAACGGCTCAATATCGGAACCTACGTCCAAATTCCAGGAGTTTTCCGTCAGTAGGATTGATAACACAAATATGAAATATTCATTTAAAACTTTAATTTACTATCTTACCACTGCTAACAGGGTCAACACGGAGTGGTGGCATCACCTGGGAACTCAAGTTTCATGAACTAGTGTCAGCGTCAAAATTCCCCTCTACGTCTGCATCTGAGGTGTCACCCAGCGGAATAACACTCTCGGGTTCACCATCGTCTTCATTGTCCATATCCTTTTCATGCTCATCCTCATCCTCGTCTATTTCCCTCAGTGTTATCTGACTTAAGACAGGTGCAGACGCAGATAAACTGACCACTTTGTCTTCTTGACTTTGACTTCTTTCATGCATAGGTGCAGATGAAGATTGCCCACAGTCTATTTCAACATATATCTCAATAAAGTTTTGAAATTTTCGGTCCACAATTGCATCTATGACACATTCCACATCTTCATCGTCACACATATCATTACCAATGTAGAATATTACATCCTTACCAACTGTAGACTCTACCCTGGCGATCATCCGTTGAACGCACTGGCTGCCTTGTAGCCCCAATTTTTGGTGAATCCTCCCCTTAAGCTCATTGTACGTAGTGCCCCGTTTGATTTTCAACATTTTCGTTTTTCCTTCAAATTGAACACCGTTGGGGCCTTCATAATGCTTTCCATCATAGTAAATCATGGTAACATACATGTTTGGACTTGAGCTCATCTTTCACACGAATTTGGGGGTAGGAATCGGATTTTAGGGTTTTGGGTTCGGATTTGGGGGAAACAAATCAGAAAATAAGGGAAATGACAATGATTTCACAATTACTATGCTTTAGAGATGGTGGGATGAAATGGAAGGGTGAATGGAAGGATCACAGCTGACAAACAAGAGAAAGAGGGGTTTTGATTTCGAAAATATTGCAAATGAGACCGAGAGAGGTCTGGATATAGGGTTTTCTGCGATATTTAGTCGACTAAATAATGGCCTTAGTCGACTAAATGTGCTCGACATGTAGTCGATCAAGGTGAATATTTAGTCGACTAAAATTCGTGTTTCTTGATTTCTGAATTTTGCCCATTTAGTCGATTAAAAGTGCAACTTGATCGACTAAATGGGGGCAAGATGGTGGATAGTTCTGGGGGAGAGACAAATTGGTTATTAATTAATTAATGAGGGGCAAAAGGGTCAAAAAGCCTTGCAATAATGCACTCTTTTACTGGAAAATCCTTAGACTTGTAAAATATAAGGAATTAGGAATATATTGCACACAAATTCATTAAATTCTTATGAAAATAGTAAGTCCTAAACGCAATTCCTTATTATGCGCTAAACACAAGGAATTCCTATAAAATTTGGACATTCATAAAGCTTTAAGAGTTTATACATTCCTTTTTACACATTAAAAATAGATAACCCTCCAAAGCATATAAACAATGAGGAAAATATAGTTGCAATAAATCAACATGAGTCATATAAATGAATCAACATTCCTTTTTTATATTTGCATCCTTATATTTTATATCCTTGTTTTCCTTTGTACAATAGCTTGAGAAGGAATAAAGAAAAATTTGAGAACACCTATTAATTAAAAATAGGTGAATACCAGAGAACATAAAAATGACATATCTACCAACGAAACACAGACTCACAAATTTTTCTGAATTGTGCGTGTCGGACACGTGTCCGACACGGACACGTTCCGACACGCGTCCAACATGCGATCAATATTTTGTGACACGTGGTCAACTCTCGGACACGCTCCGACACGTTTTTCCGACACACAGTCAATTTTTTTGAACACGTGGTCAATGCTCGAACACGTTTTTTTTTTAGTCTTAATTTTATTTTATTAACTAAAAATAAAAATAAAAACATTTATAAATCAGTTTTTGTCTGTTATCAAATTTGACATGAAAAATTAACAAGGTACGGAAAATTATTTTTGTTTATATTTATGTTATGAAATTTGAATATTTAATTGGTTATATAACTTATTATAGACTATTATATCTATTAAATATAAATTATATTATATATATTAAAAATATTATTTAATATCAAAACGTGTCCTAACGTGTCAAAATGTGCCATTTTTTAGAATTAACATGTCGGCATGTCGTGTTCCGTGTCTCATGTTAGTGTATGTGCATCATAGATATCTACATATAGAACCTTGAGAAGCCATTTAATATTAACAAAAACAACAAATGCATTCCAACATTCACAAATTTACCTCTTTTATGCATGAGAATGACAATTAGGATAACCTCGTCGCTAGTGGCGGAGCCAGGGTAAATACCCAGCAAGTGTCAAAAGACTCAATTAGTAAAATTCAGCTAATATCAATGTTATATTATTTTTTAAAATCTAACCAATATCAAATTTATACCATAACTTTTAAAGAAAATATGTAACATTATTTAAAATCAGCTGGTGCCAAGACATCACCTGGGAGGCAAGTGGCTCTGCCACTGCGTCGCTCCAGTTCCAAAAAATAACCTAAAATTGCAGGCCTTTTGAATATTCATATACCCTAACTAGTAAAATCAATACAAAGTTATCTCTTTGGTTTTTTGTTTTTGTTTTTTGTAATATCCTCAAAGCCTTTCGACACCAACTCTAGCTCGCGGAAGAAGAAGATGTCGAAGTGGATGTCAACGGGGAAGTTCAAGGGTGGATGTAAAAGGTATTACAACATCAAGGAATAAAAAGTGAGAAATAAAATTATGGAAAGGGAAAGATTCACATGCTGATTATTCCTCACTAATAAATTGAGGCCATTAAATTGGAGTAAGATCAATAGCACAAATTAGATGCAAGATTTTTATTCTTAGACCAAACGAAGGAGACAAATTTGGGTGACTAGTAACTTTGTCTAGAATGATATGCCGCATATGTACCCAAAAAAAAATAAAAATGATATGCCGCATAAAATGGCTAAACCACATAATGTGCCAAATTAATGAGTAACTCAATTAACTCAATGAACAAATTTAACAATTGGACACATGTTTTACATGAATGAATCAATTTCAGGACTCACTCTATTTTAGAAGTTTACTTGGTTTTTGGATGGATTTAAAGTTATTAAAGTTACTTTAGATAATTTTATTTAATATTTATCAAAATACATGCATAAAAGTGTGTGTAGCTTTAATGGGTTAATTAAATTACACCAATTTTATTTTGTTAAAAATTTGTTCCCACTAAATAAAATGGCTGCTGCCCAACTCATCCTACCACAAAAAAAATATTTTTAGGTTTCTAATTGAAGTGAATTTTTTAAATTTCTATCTTTTTTATTTTGATTTGCCTTTTATTTTATTAGAATAGTTAGATTCCTATCTATATTGCGTGATTGTGTATATATTCAAACTTTTTTTTTATGTGTGAATTTATTTATTGGCTACTTGCTACAAATATCAAAGAACCAAATGGCCCCCAGCCCATGCACAGCTGGGGAGGGACTCAGTCGTGCCAATCGACAAATCTTACTCACCACGAGGGATCGTCATTATTTTTTATTTATCGAAAGTTCTCAATTATATATAATACGTACTTGAGAAATATTTTAAAATCCTTTAGATGAACTTAGTTAAAATAATTTTTAAAATGCGTATACATTATTTTAACTTATTTTAGAAAATAAAAATTGTAACTTGACGTAAACAAAAAAGAGCTTATGCAAAAATTTTGTGATGATTGAAATAACTTGATTGGTTGAATTGTTAATAATATTTTTTGTCTGAAAGTATTGACCTGAATAAATTATTAGTTTCAAACGATCATAATTTTTGTTTATTATTATTTTTTCAAATATTAAAGCAAACTTTATTTTTTTTTGGTGAACAAGCAACCTTTATTTAGTGTGTTTTACATCATACTCATGGCAATATAAAAAATTTATTTAACAAACTTTACCTTTTTCTGCGAGTTTAAATCTAAGGTAAGGTTGGTTATTTTAATCAAGACAAGTGCATAATGTAATATGTTAACAAAGATATAGACATATGTTTAAATTCAAATTAACCACACATGTTAATAACATGAAGTTAAGTTTGTTTAGCAAAAACATGAAGTTAAGTTTGATATATGACAATTTATTTTGTTTTACTAGTTCATCAATTACATGATTAATTTGGTTGAGCCGGGCAAGATTATAAGAATGCAAAATTTTTCCAATTAAATTCTTAAGACAGTTATCTAGAACTCAAAATCACTAATTAATATAGAACAACTCTATCAATTAATCCACATATTTGGTGATGACATGCCACCTTTAAATACTCTTGGATATAAATTAATTAATATACACAAATTAATCTAAGATACCACTTACCATAATAAAAGTAGACATACCTTACCTTAACTAAGTTAATAATTAATCAATACATATAATATTATATAAACTAACTACATAACATGAAAATCTAAGTAGTTAATTTATTTTAAATAATGATATAAAGTTATTTATTAACAATCTATACATTTAACTAAGTTGAACTTAGTCCCATTTTTAACTAAACTATTTTCATCCAACTAAAAAGATTAGCTAATTTTTTTTTTATAAAATTCACTTAAATTCAAGTCTAGTTATTAGATAAAAAATAAATTAAGATTTAGAGAAGCATATCTAACTACTCTGTCTAAGATTTCTGGCTAACATTTTTTTTCTTAATCGTAATGGGAAATTGACTCAAAAATCAAACAAACGTGTGCTCTGGAAGAAGTGGAAATGGTAATAGGCATTTATTTCATGCGAGATTCAAATAAATAAATAAATAAATAAATCTGAAGGCTATGACTCTCTCTCTGTAGAGAGAGAAGGACTTTGAAACATAAAAACATAGATTTTACATAGAGAAGGAGAGAATGATACTAAATAGGGTTAGTAAATTAATTAGGTGAAATAAGAGTATGTGTTCGATCCTCCAGAGAGATTTAATTTATCTAAAATAAGACTAGTCTGAATTGATAAATTGATTAGAATATCTCGAAAACAAATAAACAGAGAATGATAGAAAACTGAACAAATAAGATGAGAAACATGTGTTTGATTTTATTTAAAAATATTTTAAAAATGGATTTAAAATCATAATTATGAAATGCTTCTCGAATCAAATTACTACTCAGCCAAGCAATGAATCGAATATTTCAAAAAAACAGAAAGAGAGAATGGTCAAATATTGACCGGTGGCGCAGGTCAGTGGTTGATAAACCCCTCTCTCTCTCGCTTTCTCTCTCTCTCTCACAAGTTCTTCTTCTTCTCCTCCTCTCTCTCTCTTACTGGGTCTTTGAATTCTGTGGAGGAGCTTGTTGGGTTCTTTGAGTTTTCACCTTTACAGGCTCTGATCCAAAGAAAAATCTGAACTTTCTTCAACAATTCACCTCTTCAATTTCTGGGTAGTGGTTGTTTTTTCAAGCTCAGTTTAGCTGGAAATGGCAACTGTGAGTTCTTTCTATTTTCTCTCTCCTCTTTGTCAATTATTTTGGTCCTTGTTTCGCCTTGTTTTTGCCGTGCTTTGTGCGTCTCTGACTGAAGAGAAAATTTGAGGAAAAGGGTAGGGAATCAGAGATTAATCTCTTGCATTATATTATAATCTTTCGTTATGTCAAGTGAATCTCCTTTTTATTTATTTATTTATTTTTAAGTCTGATTTCGCCGCTTATCATTTTTCTCCATTTTCTGATGCTTTCATATAGTTGACCAAAATTTGATTCTTTTTTTTTTTGGTTTTGTTGCCCCATCATTCCTTATCTCATAAACCAAGTACCATAAGTAACTTTATTTTCTGTTTGTTGGAACCTTGAGGCAATTCCATTAGAATATTGACATGTCCGATTTTCTGAGTTTATGGTGGAAACTAGCCTCATAAATCAGGCTATGTTGAAATTTTAACTTAGCTTTGTGAAATACTTAAAAAAATTGTTAGGTATACAAGGTGTAACTGGTTAATTTAAAAATATGATATCTGGGGGTATATGTATTAACATTATTGGAAAAACAGGAATTCTTAAATGTATTAGTTGAATTAAGATAGACAAAACAATGTAGTTAAGCAGTATAAGTATGCTATTCTGCTGTATTCCTATGTTTCAGTTAAAGGAAAACCTTCTTTGAGCTGTAACAGTGTTCACAGTGGAAGTTGTTGTGCCATGTATGCTATTTGACATTTGTAGCTTTTTCATTTTTATTTTTATTTTTGTGTGTGTGTTTTTCTCTCTCTCTCTTGAATTAGAACAGGTTGGTGATGCATGCGATTGTGACTGTAAAAAGAATCAAAAGATATCATTGCGATCGTAGAATTTTGTTATGTTATTGAACGGATTTTGAATGGATGGAGCTATATCATGTTGGATATTAATCTCTGAATATTTTAGGGTTCCCAATTAAATGATTAGCAACATTATAAGACTTATTTTTATTATTTATTTTAGAGGTATTCTAGTTATAAAAGGAAAAAAACATGTGCCCCTGTTGGTGGCTTTTTCCACTTTCCATCAAAGTTTTCTTTTATAAAGTATTATGTGTGATATACTTTACACATATTAATTCACGTATGTTTTGTATCTCTTTCCTTATATATCAAGTCCAAAATTAGCAAATTTTGGTTGATTTAGAAGCTTCCTGTGTTTGTTATTTCTTGCAAAAATGAATGACTTGTGTAGACCTAATATAGTTTTAATGGTATCAATAGTTTCATTGCCTTGTATAACAATTTTTTTATAATGGAATGATCTGATGGAAGAGATAAGGGTGAGAATAATCTTTTTGTGATTTCAGCTGTACTGATTTTGCAAATATGTATCCATGGAAGTAAAACTGTTAGGTTTGTAAACTAATTCTATGGCATGTTGGTATCCTGAACAAAATAAAACTTTTAAACAAGCTCCAGCTTCATGGAATTGGAATCAAGAAATCTTGATTGAATTTAGTTAGTTTGACTAAGAACTTGATGAAAATGTAAACGAACAAACTCCAACCACCAAATTATCATGGATCACCCTTGGGGGAAGAGGTTAAGAGACTTTCTAAAATATTAGACATAGAAAATGATATATGACTTAATATAACAGCACTAAAACATGTACTATGAGTTTCTTTTATGCCTTCTAAAAGATACCGGGTGTTATATAATATGATGGGCCTGAAAGCGAGAGAGCTAGTTAGTTAGTTAGTTAGGGAATTCTTCTAGTTCCTATAGGATGGGATAAAAGGTGGGAGAATATGGGAAGTGGGGTATGTGATTTGTAATTGATTTGGTTGGGGTATTGGGTTGGGAGAGGTTCTGTTGGAGCCCTCTGTTACCTGTTCATCAGATTCAGTGTAATAAAAATTGGGTTTCATCATAATGTAATTATGGAATGACAATAGCTTTGCTCCTTTAGCGACTGGTTTTTGGGATATGGGGTTAATTCCTAGCCTTTTCCTCAAGATCAAATGATATGAAGTTAATGAGCATTGCAAGAACATTGAGCATATTGAATTTTATATAATAGGACAAGAGACTTGATAATTGAAGTCTTTTATTGAAATTTAAGCATATTAAGGTAGTTTCAACACTAGATCTGTTTTTGTTCCCAAGGAGTGATGAAGAACAATGAGGACTGTTTTGAGTGTTGATTAAGTGAATGTAATGAAGTCATATGTGAACTTAGTACTCTGTTGTAAAGTGTGGAGAATTGCATGCTTGATTCCAATAAATTAAACTACGAGACATCTTAAAATACCATAGTAATAACAACAGATAATTATGATTGGTAAATTTCAAATTGCATCAATCTGGTAACCTTGTTGTCCGTCTTTGGATTGATACAGTTAAGTTTTCTTTGGCAAAAAGTAGATTATTGTTGGTGATTAATACAAGAATGGTAAGAAAAAAAGTTATAAGTATGAAAAACAAATCAAAATGGGAAAATGGATGAAAAACAATGCTTAAATGTTATCTTCGTCTTTTATGAAATTCTGAAGGGAAGTGGATGATTTGAATTGAATATTGTATTTTGATCAGTGTCTGCAAGGGTTTGATTTTGCTTTAGTAATAAATTGGAATATTTTTTGAGATTAATATGAGATTGGTTATAAATGGATAAATGGGTGAGAAATACCTTAATGTATATAATAAGCATTGAGAGATACCATACCCGAGAGGGAAAGAGAGATTAAAGACAAAGCAAGGAGAAAGAAGATCAGAAAAGGTGAGATGCAAGTTGGACTTCAAAATGCAGGTATTATTGTGAATGAGGAAATAATTAATTTTGGAGATCAGCAGTTGTATAGATTTGGTGACAAGATTATAGTTCTCTCAATTGATGAGCCTTAACTCAAATGGTATGCCGCTGTGTCTTTATGCTGTTGGTTGGGGCCTGGGGGGTTAGATCCCCCTGAATTCTTTTCCCCTATTCCTCCTTAGATCCCAATAGGGGTCTCCCTAGTCACCAAAAAATAGACTTCTCAAGGTTCTGTCCAAGATATTAATCTGGTTTATTGTTTTATCTAGGTTATCATTAATCTTTTGCAACTTACATGAATGGGGCCAAGTAAAACATTATCTCTTGATGTATAAAGTCACCGGATTTTGGGTTTCATTACCCATTCTAATTTATTTTGAATAGTTCAGTCGCGAGGACAATTTGGAATAGGTTATTTGGAGTTTTTCTGCATATTTCTTCCAACATTTAAGAGCGCCGTGGTGATTCATCTTGATGGATGATAATGGATAAGAAAGAAGTTAGATGGAGAAATTTTGTTTGGGTGTGTGCAATGTTTGCAGTAATTTTACTCTGCTTACTTGTAGAAATGTAGTTTACTTTTTAATGTCATTTGTTTTGGGAAAATTAGTCCTCTATGCTTCCTTAAGGTGCTTTTCATTTGCTTCTTTTTTCATTTATAAACAAAATTTTCATGAGAAATCTCTTAGCGACTTAAATTGAATTTGATGGGATAGTAAATCATCCTTTGTCAGCTTTTGTATCATCTTACATGCAAAGTGAAATAGATCCCACTGTACTATATGGTATATATTATAGAGTGGAATCATTATCTTATCGCAACAGCACCATTTCACGTGGAAATAACCTTGTAACATGTTGAATCTCCTGGAGTACCAAAATATGATCCTCCTTGCAAAGAAAGCAAAAGGAGCAATATCTTTTTGTTTCCTTTCACTGTTATTTCCCTATTGATAACTCTAATTCTGATATGTGAAGTACATTTATTAGCATTTAGAACTTGTATCAGTTACTGAATAGCATCTTTTCAATGTGTCAATTTAACAGCAACGTTCTCATGTTCCAAAGTTTGGCAATTGGGAGAGTGGAGAGAATGTTCCTTATACAGTTTATTTTGACAAAGCCCGGCAAGGTCGACCTGGCGCAAAGATGATTAATCCAAATGACCCTGAGGAAAATTTGGATTCAGTTCTTGAAAATTCATCTTCTGCTGACCCCGAGGATCCATCTGGAGGACCAGCGATATCAACACATGAGTTACAAAAGAGCAAGGAGGATGGTGATCCTAAGCATTTTATTGACTCGCCAGCTCGTCATGACAATGTAGGTAATAGGACTGCCAGTGATTCCGCCCATCGTCCTGGAGGCCATGGAGTAGGTTCTGCTGACACCCGTAGAAGACCTTCCAGACAAAGCACTGGGTCCGAGTACAGTGTTGAACGTTCACCCCTTCACCGCCAGGCTAAAGCCCCTGGCAGGGACAGTCCTTCTTGGGAAGGGAAGAGTTCGTATGACAGCAGCCATGGTACACCAGGAAGATCCAGATTAAGACCAGTTAATCGAGGGGACGAAAGTGTTAGTTTTCTTTTCCACTCTCCTATTTTATTACCATGTTTGAATATATATTGCATCAATAAGATCGATCAGTTTGGAAATTTCTGAGGATTTGACTTTAGAGTCTTTATGAGACTTTCCTTCACAAATAATTTCTGATTTTTAGCATTCTGATTTGGCAGCCTGATAGAGGTGCTGCTGTTCCAAAGTTTGGTGAGTGGGATGAGAACAACCCTGCATCTGCTGACGGCTATACTCACATTTTCAACAAAGTGAGGGAGGAGAAACAGGTTGGAG
Source organism: Gastrolobium bilobum (assembly GCF_033153095.1). Lineage (NCBI taxonomy): Eukaryota > Viridiplantae > Streptophyta > Magnoliopsida > Fabales > Fabaceae > Gastrolobium > Gastrolobium bilobum. The sequence continues at coordinate 160,356 of NW_026896870.1, read as the reverse complement.
CTGGACATGCGCCAGGCACGCCTAATGGGAGATCATATGTTGTCCGGAACCAACCTGCCAATGACAAGGTCCAGGTATGTCTGCAACACCTGTTTAATATTGAGACAGTAGATTTGTAACTTTGGTGTTTTCACCGTACTGATACTTCATTGCTTTTCATCATGATTTGTTTCTCCAGAGTTGCTGCTTTTGCTGGGGCAAAAAATGATTTCTTGGAAGTGTGAATTGTATTCTGAACAGAAAAGATTTTAGTGTTGTGAATGGTCAATAGGTGTGTAGCACTTGTAAATATTCAAGGCTCTTTCTCTCTGCGGGAAAACATCATTATGTATCTTTCTTTCATTTGGTCAGTAAAAGACACTTTGCATGCATGATTGTGATTTGTCCTTTTTATCTTTTGTTATGTAACTGCCACGCTTTATAGTTCAGTTTTATTTGTATTTAGCTGAGATCTATAAGATTTATGTAATTCTTTTCTATTGAATTGATGGGTGGTGATTTGAGTCTTATTGTGTCCATCTTGGTGTTTACCTCCTGTATTTTTAACTCAATGGTTCAATCCAATAACAAACTCTTTCATAAAAGTTAAATAGGTTCTTAAATGAGTTCATGTTCTGTTTAATTTATATACTATCCTGCACTCCTTCAAGAAAGTTTTTTTTTTTAATTATTATTTTAAATATATACATTGTTTTCGTAATTTGGACACATAAGTTATGTTGCATCAATATTGATACGACACGATACTCTGATACATTAAATAATATTTTGACACGTTTCCATTAAGATTTTTATATGTTTTGATATTAAATAATATTTTTAATTTATGGAGTGTATATTATATTTAGAGTAAAGTCCCTAACAAAAAGTATGGTTTTCATTTTTGTTCTTAAAAAAAAAATCATATTAATTCTTTTTTAGGGATTAAATTGAGTCTTCGTTGAATTTCTGAAGGATTATATTTTTAAAGAACTGGAATTGTAGAGAAATTAAAAGTTAATTTTTTTTAATTTTTGTAAGGAGAAAAGTGATGATCGAATTTTTTGTTAGAGATCCAAAGAGACTTTATTTTTATATTTAATATTTAATAATTTAACAAAAAAATAAAATAAAATCTATAATACCCATTAATTTTGCGTAGAAACATAAAATATAAATATTTACTATTATGTTTTCAAATTGAAAATCTCTTATACATTTTAGTGAGATTAATTTGGTATTAATTTTTAATTTTTATTATATCAGTATAGTAAAATATTGATTAATTCTTTTATAATATGTAATAAAAATTTTAAATATTATAAATATCAAAACGTGTATTGGAAAGTATACGCTTCATAATTTTTTGAAGTGTCGTGTAATATAGCACGGAAATGCCGATGGCCAAAGGTCTTTAAAAGTACTTCTCCAAAAATCAAACTTTTGATTTTAGGGTTCAAAGTTCAGACAGCTTTGAAGAAAGTTTTCATTACGCATCTTTAATGTTTGAAAGCTTAGGTTAACAAATCAATAATAACTGCCATGATATACATCATTAAGAGCTGTTTGGATGAGTTTTTTTTCTTCAAAATCTGCTTTTTTTAAAGAAAAAAAGCACTTCTCGAAAAAAGTCTGTTTGGATGCATGTTTTTAAAAAAACAGAAGTTATAAAAAAAATCAAAAATCTACTTTTTTCGGAAGCTAAAAAGTTTAGCTTTTAAAAAAAGCAGAAGTCAAAAGTCAATTTTTTTTTAAAAAAATCAAATATTTTAAAAAAATCTAAATAGTTGTAACTTTTATAAAAAGTACTTTTAAAATAAGAAAGTGATAAAAGAACTTTCTTGAAAAGGCAATACAAACGAACCCTAAATCTAACTAATTTTGTTTCCTCATAATAATATGTCATGTAAATGTTTCTTTTGTTAAACAAATTTTATTTATCTCTTTATAAAATATAAAACGTATAATTGACAAGTTAGAAACATGAAACTCTCTTGGGATTTACATCGACAGAAGGCTGATTTGTTAGTTTCTCCTTGAATTCCTTCTTTTTTTCTACCACGTTGCCAAGTTTTGAAGTGCACTTTTACAGTTCTAAGTCTAAGTGTTGTTGGCTTTAGGTTCATTTCATACTTTTGAGTAACTAAAATCAATGAATGTGAAACTCTCAATATCAGTTACATTTCCTTTAGCATAAGTTTGTTTCAAGCTACTTGATTATATTCTCAGGAATGAAATTTTGAAAAATATAAGAAAAAATATTTGTCCTTTTAAAGGATATAACTTTGTGTAAACGATATCATTTTGATGTATAATTAATAATTTTTTATATACTCTCTTCTCCATTTTCTTTCTCTTCCTATCTTTATAGAGGAAGAAAAATATAAAAAATTATCTAAAATAACTTCGTTTCAAGTTACTAGATTATATTCCCAGGAATGAAATTATCTAAATGTTTTTTCTAAGTAAATCACATGTTTGGTTAGCATTTAATATTTTAAAAAACGTTTTTCAAAATCCAAATGATGCGAGAAATATTATGGTTGGGTTATAAGATAACTTCCTTTAACGTGTTTGTTCCGGATGGCCCAACAAGAGTCAGGCCCAATAGTTAAGGCCCAACACCTACCAAGCATCCACGTCAGCCGTACTAGCTGGGGCGACGTGTACCCCCCAATGTGGTAACTTCTCAAGGCTAAACACCAAAGTATCCCACATAGGGACCTCAACTCCTGAAAGAGGTCGCCCAAATGCCTTAAGAGGAAACTGTCCCCCTGGGACCAATGCTGACATCGCCAGAAGCAGAAGGCACAGCGCTGCTGCGATGGCAGCACCTGTCACGCCCAACACTGCCATCGGCATATGGTCCCAAGAAGAGTTGACCTTCTCTCCACCAACCTTTACCAGGTAAGCACAATCTTCCCTTATAAATAGCTCCCCAGGGGCACCTCAAAGATCATCTTATGTATGGTTATACTGCCCATTTCCTTAGAGTTATTTTATTACCCTAACTTATTCATTGATTACTTTGCTTGTACTTGGCACTATACCCCTTAGCTTGGTCTGTACCTATGCTAAGGGTATCATCCATACATGAAAATATTATATTCTTACGTTCACTTTCTCAAAAATAATTAAATAATCCTCGAAACAAATACACCCTTAAGCTATTTTAATTGTTTGAATTATTATTTCAACCATTCTATCTACCCCATTCTAAGAAGAACGACAGAGCTAGTACCAAGAGAGATCCTAATTAGATCATGAGGAGTTGGGGCAAATCAAATATGGTTGAGCTTAATTCAGATAGATGTTTTGATGAAATAGATGAACGTGACAGGATCTTTGCTCTATCATGCGAGATAATGTTGCGGGATAATGATATTCAATATTGCAGTTGTATATTCTGACTACAACAAGAGAGGATTAGTATCCATAGACATTCCGAGACTCAAATTAGTGTTTTTTTTTTTCTTCCGGTAAACACTCAAATTAGTATTTAAATAATGAGTTAAGTATGATGAGAAAGTTGAATATACTTTGAGAGTCTTGGCCTCTCTATTTATAGTATGCCATATGACATGCTTGTTGACTTAACTAGAGCTGGCAAAATGGGCTCGGCTCGGCGGGCCAACCCACCCAACCCGCCAAACAGGACGGGGCGAGCTGAGTTTTTTAACCCATCTCAAAAACGGGGCGGGGCGAGGCGGGGCGGGGCGGGGCGGACTCATTTTTTGGCTGGTTGACGGCAGGCCGAGGCGGGTCACTGTAAAATAGGCTCGGGCTGGCGGGCTGAGTTTTTCAGCCCATTTTCAAAAGCGGGGCAGGGCGGGCTGACTCATTTTTTGGCGGGTTGATGGCGGGGTGGGGCGGGCCGCCCACTTTGCCACATCTGCTTAACATACCATCTTAGTATAGCGCAGTGGTGGATCCAAGAAAAAAAATTTATGTCCGCACATTTAGTGGCGGGGGCTGCCCCCAAATTTTTTTTTTGTAAAGAAAGTTGAACCCGCTCATAATCTAGTTGCTTCCATAACAAGTTGCAGACAATAGTTTGACCAATTGTTGCCCCCTAAATCTTACAAATTCTCCAAAACAAATATGAGAATATACTCCAGTACATCCATACATCATCATTCTATTTTATAGTGGTGAATAAAAAAGTCAACACTACCTGTACAGAAGGTAAGAAAAATCACAGTGAAGGCCTCGTCTCTTTTTTTTGTGGCAAATGAAGGCCTCGTCTCTAGATATTAACTTATTTGAGAATGTCAGACCTGCAATCAATCCTCTCTTTTTATAAAAATGAAAAAGAAAACAAAGGATGAAGAGAGCTGAGAATGGGTACGTAACACGGGAGGAAGAATAAGTTTTCTCTGTAATCAATTTGCGTTGCTACGTTGTTTTAATCATCTCTGTACGTTGCTAACTAATATAAGAATAAATATCGTTTTTGGTCCCTAACAAAAAATTTGGTCCCTACTTTAGTTCATTATAAAAAAAAAATTAGTCACCTGGTTCCTATGAAATTTAAAGTGACCCATTTTGGTCTATTTGAGGGACTAATGTAGGTCTTTTTTGAATTTGTGAGTGACTACGATTTTAACTAAATTGATCCACTTTAAATTTTTTAGGGACCTCGAGACTAATTTTGTTTTTTAAAAGACTAAAATGGGGATCATGTTTTTGTTAGAGACTTTAAAGGATATTTATTCCTAATATATATTGAACCAAAGGACAAATAAGGACCTGCAACCAAAAAAGAAAAAAAACTGAAATAAAATTTTTTATGACCGCACTTGCGGGCATTTGCCCGCAAGTGGGTCCGCCACTGGTATAGCGGTATGATTGATACTTTTGATATACTAATTTAAGAGGCTTTCCTTACACACCCTTAAAATGGGCAGTGACAGAGCCACTTGTTGTTTAGATGGTGCCTTGACACCAGCTAATTTTTAAAAATAATATATTTTTTTTTTAAAAATTATGGTATAATTTTAGCATTGGATGATTTTTTTAAAATAATATAACATTGGCACCAACTGAATTTTATCTAATTGAATCTTTTGACACCATTTAAGTTTTACTTCTGGCTCCGCCATTACACATGGGAAGCCTCTTGATGGGCTATATTGTTGAGGTTTGGCTGGAAGTTTATCCTGGTTGTTTGTCATTGACTAATAAGAAGTTTTGTTAGACCTGTGTTGCTGGGGGTTTAATTCTTCGTATTATGTAATATATTTACTTTACGTATATCTAATATGTTTCCTTATTAATTAACTTTTTAATTCGTGCTCGACTGTTAATGTATTGTGCCCTTTATAGCTATTAGGTCCCGATTAGATCCAAATAAGCTGTTGCGAGCCCCAGCTCATTGTTCATTACTGGTTGTAGAGCTTCTTTCTTATTTTTTCTAGAGTAGAACTATTTTTTATATGCATCATATTGATTATAATTTGAGGGTAAATTTTATTGTATATATTACCCGGAGTAGGGGTGTGCATGGGTCAGGTCGGGTCAGGTTTTTGTCCGACTCGACCCAATTTGGTTTTTATAGGTCAGGTATTTTGACTCGACCCGCTTTAATTTGATCCAAGTCAGGTCTGATTTGGTTTGGATTTTGTTGAACTAGTTCAGAACTGGGTCGAATCTGACCTGACTTGGTTTCTGAAATGGGTCTGACTTGATTTCTGAAGTGGGTCAAATCTGAACTGACCCGTTTTTGACTTGGTTTCGTTACAAAATTTTGTCGAAATTTTTACGTTGCAAACGACGAAAATTTCATCACAAAATTAATTTTTCGTCGGAATACTTTTTATCGAAAAACGACGAAATTTAGTTTCTGTCAAAAGTTATGACGAAAATGATTTCCTCCATCAAATGTTTTAAACGAAAAAAGAATTCCGCCAAAAATTTTGACGGAATGTTTTTCGTTCAAAGATGGGAATGTGTTCTGACGAAAATTTCGACGGAATTTGTTTTGAGGGAAATGTTTCATTCGAAACTTTCGACAAAATTTAGATTCTCTAAGAATTTTGATAGAATATTTTTTCCGTCAAAATTTTTTATCGAAATATTTTGTCAAAAATTTTTACGAATTTTTTTTACATAAATGTGTTCCATTGAAAATTTTGATGGAAATACTTTTTTATCAAAAAACTTGACGAAAATATTTAGTCGAAAATTTTCGATGGAAATGTGTTTCGCTAAAAATTCCGACGAAATTTTTTTTTGTCAAAAAGTTTAACGAAAATGTTTCCGTCGAAAACTTTTGTCAAAATTTGAAATCTGTAAAGAATTTTGATGAAATTTTTTTTCGTCAAAAAATTTCGATGGAAATGTGTTTCGTCGAAATTTTTGATGAATTTATTTTTTTGTGAAATATTTTGACGAAATTTAGATTCCGTAAAAAAAGTTGACAAAATTTTTTTACAGAAATGTTTTAGTCACAAATTTTGAGGAAAATATTTTTCGTCAAAAAATTTTGCGCAAATTTTTTATGGAAATATTTTTCGTAAAAAATTTTGATGTAATTTTTTTACGTTAAAACTTTTCTTTTAATGTAATTGCGATTTTTTTTCTTTTTTTTTCACATACTGGATATGGGTCAAGTTTTGGATCAATGGGTCAAGTTTTGGTTCAATAGGTCAATATTAAAACAAGTCAGGTCTAAAACTGATCCAAATAGAAGTGGGTCAGTATTTAAACCAGTTCAAAAAAAAAATATTTATGGGTCTGGTCAGGGTCAGATCAAGGGCAGGGCAAGTGAACCAGTTTTTTTGAGTATATTCTGGTTATTTTGTATTCCATTCTTTTGGTGGATCATGATGTCTGATCTGATACTTGTATATGGCCTGTATATGTTTTGTACGTGTTTCCGTTTTGATGCATGTACAATTGTGTATTCAAGCATGTTTATATTATGATGCAATATTCAGTTATATGTTTATCTATTGGATTGTATGCTGTTAGACATAGTGGCACAGAGCCAAGTTATGTATGCGTCCATGGATGGGTATATAGTCCTATATGGATATCTGGTATTTCTGAAATCATATATGGTATAAACTGCGTATCAGGAAACCTTGAGATTGGGATTGACAAATCCTCATTTGTCCAATTTACAGAGTTTACAATGCCTGATTTTCGTCTTCGTCAAATCAGAATTAAATTAGGATTAGTATGCAATGTGAGATATCATGTGAAAAAGGATTAAAGAAAAAGAAAAAGTTAGCTCGTATTTTTGTAAGTTAAGTTTTTCGCTGTTTATATTAAGTATCATATGTATGTTAATTGAACCGGCTCAAGACGAGGATGTTACAATAAACCTCAGAACTAAGTAGTTTCTCCCTTAATTTAGTGTGTTGTGATTTTCTTTTAATAGCTTGATGTGCTAAATGTGATATGCACATCAGCTATCAGTGTATACCAAAATTAGTTCATAAACGAAGGTCTCTGGCAATTAGTTCTAGATCAGTGGGTTTATGTGAATCATCATCAAAGAACAGATTGAAGAAAAACACCAACCACTTGGATATTTGAAAAATTAATTATAGCAAGTCAAACTAGTATACTATTAAGTGAATTGGTTTAACAAATTAGTACTGAGAAACCATAAATTATAGTTAGAGCACTAATTGGAGATATCTTATTTCAGAAAAGGAAATTAACAGAACAATGACTTATGGCCATGCACCATTCGTGTTCCGTTTCAGAAAACTATTATCATGGGCATGTTTGGTGTGATGTATAAGGCCTGGTATTATAAGTTTATATTACATTATGACATTTTTAGTTGTTTAGTATGACCATCGTATAGTATAAGTTTATACAGCAGGATCCCTTTATACATCAAAATGATGAATAACTTAATCAGACCTAGGAAGGTAGAATTAGGCCTGATAAGGGGTTGATGTATTAACCAATGTAATTATCAGGAATTAATATATTATTTTAATATTAGTATATTAAAATAAAAAATAAATTTTCAATATATAATTTTTAAAAATATTAGAGATTTTTATTTTTATAAAAATTAATATATTTTTTGGACACACTGATCAACATATTTCTATAAAAAATAATATCATCTGATATATTTGGAAGAATTATGTAAATTCATTATTTTTGACAAAAATATTTATTTTTAACCTGTCTAGTATTATACAGTATATTACCAAATATTGGATGATATTATCTCATACAATATATTATCTTATACAATATCATGTCAAACGTTGGATAGTATTAAAATTTAATCAGGTCTTATACAATCATACCTTATACTATCAGGGCTTATACTATCAGACCTTATCATATACTATGTACCAAACATACCCTATACTAGCATAAACAACCAAGGAACTTTGCAGACAATAATATTCACAAAAATACAAAATCAAAATCATTACCTGAAGAACTCCATTTAAACCAAAGAATGATAGAACTCAAACTCTGAAATTAAGAGCTTGGATTCTATAACTTCATCCGAAATTGTAAGTGCTGAACCTTACTGGATGACCTAGACAAGTCATACATCATTGGTTAAATGTGGCCTGGATAAGATTCCTGCTTAATATGAAATTATTTATGATGAACCATATGCAAGAAAAAAAAGGCAAACTCGAGTAAACAAAGCTCCCTATCTTTGCGAGAAAAGAGGTGATGATCGATTGTACACAATCTTACCTTTATATTTTTACAAAAACAAACTCAAAAGTATGGCCTTCCAGTAACAACGGAACAACCTTACCACTGCTGAAAGACTCGCCCTCTTATAAGGAACCTTTGCAGATGCCACAAAAAATTGCCATCAAGTCAGATAGGGCAGAGTGTTCTAAAGAGAAATAGCATGGAATCTACCATTCATAAAGGCAATAAAGTGCTAGTAAAAAGAGATGACTATGCTGTACATGTGCATTGCAGCCTAAAGAGACTATTTTAAAGTTGCAATAATCATGCAAAATTTCTTATCCCCCATGTTTGTGATGTTAAATAGAAACAGCACGTAGAAAGGAACGTGATGAGGTCACCATTTATTCACCTCATCTATCATCATGCTTGACTCACTTTGCAACTGACCAAGGTTTGGTGATCATCAATACCAATGTGGAATCTAGTTCTTTTTTTTCAGCCAAATTGACTATCTTTCTGCAATCAGCATCGAGTAAAGGAGAATTGATATTATCTTGGTATTTAAACTCAACTGTATTTAGATGTTCAAGCTTCAGTCACAGCATCATAGGCTTGTACAGCACCCTAGCACGTTTTCCTAAGTTTTGGTAATTTTTGTTACTCAGAAAACACACATTATGTGTTATAGAATTTCAAAGTAACTAAAAATGCCAGTTTGAACTATCCCATTGAAGTAACACATTTCTTAACATCTGACATCTACTTCATGATATTGGTTATATATGTATTCTAAGGCTAACAATCAGAATTCCACCCAGCCTAACCTAGAGATGATATCCTGACCCTAATTAAGGTCTTATTTAAATTAAGCTCTGAGTTCAAATTATTTTTGCTCTACAAATTTAATATTTTAAGTCCCATACAGGTCATAACTTTAATGCGTGACTATAGAAAAGCACAACTATCTGGTTATACTCAGAAAGAAAGAAAAGAAACAAAGTTTTGACCTGAATGAACTCGATATGGTTGGATGATTTACCTGACAAGAAAACCAGATGATTTATTTGACATTAAATCCAAAAAGTTATATGAAAGATGGCTTAAATTACTACTAGGGCTATATAAAGCAAATTTTATTGAACTGAAACTATAATTGATCCAAATTTCTCTTCTGATCTTTCTACTAACGTACATTTAAATGAAACTTCTTTAAAAAAATAAAAATAAACATTACCTCTGTATTAAATCTCTGTACAGAAAGGTTAGTATCTGCTTTGCCATTTGTAAAATACCATTGCAACATTAGGTCAATTCTTAAATTTTATCCACTATTGCAGCCACTCCCATTGACCAAATCTTAGGAATTGAAGCCACAAGACTCATTATTTGACAAAATTTATAGTTTTCTGTGAATGTTAAAAGAAATATATCGGGCACTTTTGGCTTTCCTTGTGCCAAGTGCCAACCTTCGAAGATATGAACTAATAGTAGGTAAGTGACTCATCCAACAAGACGAGGGGAAGACTAAGACCTAAAACATTCTACTCTTTAGTTTTAAAAGTAGCAGTTGTCTTCAAACCTTCAAAATAGGAAATATCAGTTATTGCCTCCTTCCTGAAAGAAGACTTCAAAAGGCTTATTTATTGTAACCATCAATAGTGCCATACATGAACTTTAACCTTTATTGAATATGCTTGTAAGAACATCCTAAGACAATTTTTATATGAAAGGACTTCTGACTGCACAGCACCTTCCTTACTAACAAATTCAATTTTGGGTAGAAGGCATCGCAATACTTCAAAAGAATAAACACTACAGAAATAGCTTAACATCATATTCTAACACTAACAATTTGGTACCAGATATGTGAACTTAATCTAGGAAGATCTCTCAATTTCAATTAGAATAAGGCATATGATTACATGAAAGTGTCAACTTAACAAATTGGGGAACTGATGGGGGGAATATAATAAGAGAAGCCAAATGAAGATGCTATGAATCTGATAGGAACCCAAGACACAAATGCACAAAAATAGAACATGAAATATGGAAATCTATATTAAGCTCTCTGGTATGAAAGCAATATCAGAGGCTTGCAGAAATTGAAACGATATCTGGCTTTCGAGTGGGTAGTTCTCTCTAACTCCCCCCCCCCCCCCCCCCCCCCCCCCCCCCCCCCCCCCACCTATTCTCTCTATTCTTCTCCTATTTATCCTACACCTTCCTTCTCAGTGGTTACAACCGTTTTCCCCTCCATGTGAGGAGTCACACTCCCCACGCTTTGAGTGGAAATGTATTACTTACACCCCTTCCTTGACAGGAGGTTTGGGTTCCCAACAGAATCCTAATACAAACAGACTAAGAAAAATAATCATGTTTTTGTGCAACATCAACTACCGCATGTCATTTATTAATAATCTCATATGGTACAGTAGTTAGAGATGATAATTGGTTAAAGAACCAGTTTTAAGTAGAAATGTAGCTTCACAACTTCTCAGTCAACCTGACCATGAAGGAATTCACCACGGAAGAATCCAGAACAATCCAAGATGATTCAAACAGCTCATGGAAGAACTCTGTTCCAATCTCCTCAGCCGCATTTCTAAACGCAATCCCAAATGCATTTCCCTGAGCCCCAGCCAAACGGGGCTTCCCGCAAACGCCTACAATCAACACTTTATTAGGTTCTTGAGACAAGCAAGCACAAAGAAGAGGCTTCATCCTTGCCCCCTTCTCTCTCAAAGCATCCATGAGAAAATAACAGAATTTAGTCAAGGCCTGCGGGTAACCCAGCAACTTAGTGTCAACTGAATCTTCGAGTTTCATCCACCGGAACTTCCTTCCACTTCTTATACATCCACTCTTGGTAATTGCTGTCCCCCCTTGCCTAAGAATGGCCCTCTGAATCTTGATAGCATGCTGCATCCCAGCTTTCAGCTTATCGAGATTGCTCAATGACAATGCATCATAAGCCACCCCAAATTGCTTGGAAGCACAAGAACCATCAGATTTCACAAATGATTCGAGCAAAGCAGTGACCCCATACACCACATCCGCAGCAGACACCCTTGAACTATACCCATGTATCCTCACGAAACTCCTATAGTACAAATCAGTAAGCCCATACTCCGGCAAGAACCTCTCAAACTCGGCTTTCATCTTGTGCTTCACCTCCAAATTCATGTACTGAAATTTCTGCTGGCAATCCACGAGTGCAAACCCCATTGTGGCCAATAGAAGCTTCAGTTTCTTCACCCCATTGTCACTCCAAGTCTTTAACTTGGTCGCAGTGTACGAAGAACACATCATTGAATCAAACAAATTCCACTCCTGCAACAGCATGAGCCTAGGCTCATCCTCATAAACAATCCGGGACGAATTTGGTGCTCGAATTCTAGTCCCATCCTTGAGTGTAACCGAAGTAACCGCATCCAAATTCCCGGAACTGCTGTTTATGTGCTGCTCAAGCTCCATGACACCAACATGGTACCTCTCATCACTCAACCTCTCATGCACAAATTGATCCGTCAAGGCCACACAAGCAAGCCAGAGCAACTCATTAGTGTTCTTCCTAAGAAAATGAGCTAGGTCATACATCAAACACCCTGAGGGCTTCCCATGGAAAGTTCCCAATCTATAATATTCCTTCTTCAGCTTCTTGTACAGTTTAACCGGGTCCTCCTCTGAAACCGTATCCCTCTTCTTCGATCCAATTCTATCGCCCTCTTCATCGCCTTCGCTGTCGTCTTCTTCTTCTTCGGATTCAAGTTCTTCATCGTCGTCGTCACTGTTTATCTCAGCGGCGGCATTGGCCAACGCGGTGAGGTCAAAATCGTAGGCAAGATCGGCTTGCTGTTCATCGTCCTTGGTGAAGAGGACAACGACGCTGTCGTTTTGGTCACTGAGGTTGTGGAGGTGAATTGGGCGGTGGCTGTCAACCACAAAGACGCGAGTATTGGGGCCAAGGTTTAGGGTTTTGCGGAGGTCCCTGTGGCAGCCCCAATTGATCAAAACGATGGAGATAGGGTTGTCGTTTGTGGTGGGACTCGTATACTTGTGGATCTCGTGGAACGACGACACTGGATAACACGCGTATTGAATGGAATCTGACTCGAGAATGTGGAAGATGATTTTGAGAGTGCAAAGGGAGTCAACATCTGAAGTCGAAGGGAAGATGAGTAAAGGAGAGGATGAAGAAGAAATTGCCGATTGGCGAAGTTTTGAGTAGAAAGAATCTACCCTGTGCTCTCTCACCATGATAACAACAATTTTGATTATAATTGAACACTGCACAGAGAAGAATAAGAAGAAATTGGGACTTTTTTTCTAAGTGAAGGGAATTGCATTAGGTTTGGATGGGTCATCAAGAGAAGAAATTTTTCGGTTGGAGTGGGGGAGTGTATATGATTGTAAAGAAAGAGATTCAGATCTTCAAGTTTAAGATTCAAACTTTTCTTTATAATGAAAATTTGAACTTTCTTGAAACGCGCGCAAAAATTTGGCGGTTTTGTTATTATTTGGGACAAGGGGAATCCGTCGTTCATAAATGAGCGGGACAAGTTAAGCTTTAACTTGAATAAGTTTATATAAAATATATTAAGTCTTGCGTGATTTAATAGTCCCTCGTAAGTTAATTTGTTCCATCTTATTTTCAAAAAATATAAGATTTTTTTTTATTTGACATGGTCTGTCAAGCCTACTGAATATTCAAAAAAAGTATCTTATACTTTATAAATTATAGGTTATGATTATTTTGTATCATAGTTAAACTCATAACTCACAATATTGACAATTTAATTATATTGTTGGAAACAAAAAATAATTAATTGAATCAAATTGTAATAATTTTTTATTATAAAATAAAGTTTTAATTTAATTTAAATTAAATTAAAAATTTATACTTACACTTGCGTGCACTCTCCCACACACACACTAACTATATATATGCATATATAGACTATATATATGTATGGGCAAAAGTATTTCTACAGCAACTTTAGATAAGCTTATCTACAGTTGCCATTTTTAACTATATTCTCCCGGGAGAATATAGTTATAACGTTAAAGTTGCTCTTTTTTCTCTTTCCTAATTTACTTTTCAGAACTTTTTTGTTGACGTGGAGAGAGAGAAAAGAGCAACTTTAACGTTATAACTATATTCTCCCGAGAGAATATAGTTAAAAATGGCAGTTGTAGATAAGCTTATCTAAAGTTGCTGTAGAAATGTTTACCTCATATATATGTATATATAGAGCTTATCGTTTCTCAAGTTGCTTGAGATAAATTTATCTACAGCTACTAAATTATAATCTTACAAAGATGGATAATGGTGATAAATGAAGAGAGAGAAAAAAGAAATTATAATCATTCAAAAGTGAATCAATTAATATAAGGAAATAAATAAACAAAACGACGTAGTTATTGGGTAGACGGAGATAAATATATCTCAAGCTGTTTGAGAAATATTTTTCTTATATATATATATATATATGAGGAGGGATCATTTGACTCCAGAGTAAGATTTAAAAGTCTTACTCTTCATCCCAGCCCTTGATTTCCGTTCATCCAACGGTTATTATTTATTTGAAATTAATAATTAATTAATGCATTAAATTACTAAATGATAACCGTTGGATGAACGGAAATCAAGGGCTGGGATGAAGAGTAAGACTTTTAAATCTTACTCTGGAGTCAAATGATCCCTCCCCTATATATATATATATATATATATATATATATATATATATATATATATATATATATATATATATATATGGCAGGGTCATCTTCCACCGGTGCAAGATAAATAATTCTTACACCAAATCTTAACCGTTGATTTTCTTGTATCTAATGGTTAAGATTTATTGGGTCCCACTCATTAATTAATTATTATTCCCAAAAAAATCTCAACCTTTAGATGCACGAAAATTAACGGTTAAGATTTGGTGTAAAACTTATTATTTTTACACTGGTATAAGTGTTGGACAAATAGCCTCAAACTCACGAGGGGGTGAATTGATTTTTAAAAATATTTTCGCAAAATGCCTCACTTTCTTTTTTGAAAACGAATTTCTTGAGTTTATATGATTTGACACAAGAAAAGTCTAAAGAATAGAAATTAATATAAGCAAATAATATGCAAAGTACGAATTTAAATATGCTGAAGTATTCTAACAATGCTTATGTAAAGAGATAAGGAGTTAGAGAGATTGCAAACAAGATATATCCTGGTTCGGTCACCACCACTGTGACCTATGTCCAGATTGAAGCCGCTCGATTAACTTTCCACTAATGGTCAAGCGTCAAGGGTGCTTGACAAACCACTACAACCTTCAAGAAATTTGATTCTTGAAACCCTTACACTTCCACTCAATTTCTTAGGCTATGAGCAACCTTTCCATTAGGGTCTCACTACCCTCAACTCAAATAAACAGAAAGAGAGTGTTTAGAAATAGATTTGTACTCTTAAAGTACAAATTATACAAGTTGGAGCTTATTGGTATTGATCAATGAAACAAGAATGAAGCTCAAAGGAGTTTTATAATCGATATAAGGAAGAACAAGTAATGAATGTGTTTGATTCAATGAGAATAATCAAGAATGATTGTAAAATCATTGAATGTGTTTTATTTTTACACTGGTGTAAGTGTTGGACAAGTGGCCTCAAACTCAAGAGGGGGGTGAATTGAGTTTTAAAAATATTTTCGCAAAATGCCTCACTTTTTTTTTTTAAAACGAATTTCTTGAGTTTATATGATTTGACACAAGTAAAGTCTAAAGAATAGAAATTAATACAAGCAAATAATATGCAAAGTACGAATTTAAAAGTATTCTAACAATGTTTATGTAAAGAGATAAGGAGTTAGAGAGATTGCAAACAAGATATATCATGGTTCGGTCACCACCACCGTGACCTACGTCCAGATTGAAGCCGCTCGATCAACTTTCCACTAATGGTCAAGCGTCAAGGGTTCTTGACAAACCACTACAACCTTCAAGAAATTTGATTCTTGAAACCCTTACACTTCCACTCAATTTCTTAGGCTATGAGCAACCTCTCCATTAGGGTCTCACTACCCTTAACTCAAATAAACAGAAGGAGAGTGTTTAGAAATAGATTTGTTCTCTTAAAGTACAAATTATACAAGTTGAAGCTTATTGGTATAGATCAATGAAACAAGAAATGAAGCTCAAAGGAGTTTTATTATTGATATAAGTAAGAACAAGTAATGAATGTGTTTGATTCAATGAGAATAATCAAGAATGATTGTAAAATCAATGAAACAGCAATTCTTGTACTTCTGAATCACAATAAATGTGTTTATATACGTGTTGCTACGAAACTAGCCGTTTGAATGCTTACTGCCAGTGAGGATTTGAATACTTTTCGTGAAGTATTCGAATACTACATCAAGTATCTGAATACTTTTCATAAGGTATTCGAATATATTGTTCTCAACACAAGTATTCAAATACTAGTCAAGAAAGTATTCGAATACTTTCTTGACAGAACTTAAGTATTGCAGTTTTTTAGTTGCAAAGCATTCCAATCTTGTCTCTAATCACTTTTAGTGCAATTCCTTGACTTGATAAAACTGTTTTGAGGTTACGAAATGTTTCAAGGGTCTTTTTCACGAGTTATTCAAAAACTTTCAAGTGATTAGTGCCATGGATAATGCATGTACATAATTAAGTATCCTTTGAGCTCATTTATGCACCATTAATCAATTACCTTTACTTTTGGATCTAAGCCCCAAGGATATACTACTATCTTGATCTTTGATCTTGATCATGTGTGTCTTGATCATGTGTGTTGATGGTTTTGCTTCTATTATCTTGTTGAATTTCTTCCTTGGACTTTTTGATTGTTGTGAGTTGTATTATCCTTGAAGTCGCTTCCAAGATTGTTTGTTATTATCAAAACCCTTGCACTCTTCATTTTGAGTGCATTGGTTTCATAATAAGTTGATCTTATCCTGATATATATATATATATATATATATATATATATATATATATATATATATGAGTTCATTTTTTTTAAGTTACTTTAGACAATTTTGTCTAATATTCACTGAAACGACGTCATTTTGATGCGGAAATCATGGTGTATTTGTAGTTTTAATTTATTTCAGTGTTATAGTAGTCTTTATTATTCTAATTTTTTTATTTTTCAATCCCACAACGACGTCGTTTCAATGAACGTTAGACAAAATTATCTAAAGTAACGTTAGATAATTTTATGAAAAAAATGTTTGTCATTTTACATAATATAACTTTGTGTCATTTTTAATGAAATTACGTCATTTTGGTGTGTTTTGTTATTTTTTATAAAATTAGGAAGAAAAAGAAAGTGGAGGAAAGAAACTGTGAAAACACACCAAAACGACGTAGTTTCATTAAAAATGACTTAATGTTGTGTCATTTAAAATGACAAACAGTTTTCATATATATATATATATATATATATATATATATATATATATATATATATGGGTCAGGATCATTTTACACAAGTGTAAGTTACACTCTCATTCTTATCCATTAATTCCATTTATATCTAACAGCTTAAATTTTTTTATAATGTGAGCCATTGGATACAAGTGAATCAAAAATCAAGGATTGAGTGTAAGACTTCTAACTATTACACTGGTGTAAGAATATCTTGCTCCTATATATATATATATATATATATGTGGGGTAAATATTCCTACAGCCACTTTAGATAAGGTTATCTACAGCTACCCCAAAAACTACGTCGTTTTGATTAATGAAGGATATTTATGTAATTTTAGGTGAATTAGTGAAGGGTGTTTCTGTAATTTAAAACACACTTCATTAATTCACCTAAAATTACAGAAACACCCTTCATTAATTAAAAAGACATAGTTCTTGAGGTAGCTGTAGATAAACTTATCTAAAGTAGCTATAGAAATATTTTTTCCTATATATATATATATATGAGTGTGTGCATCGAAGTGAATATATAATTTTTTGATTTAATTTTATATTTAAATTATTTTATATATAACTTTTACATTCAATATAAAATTAAATTAAAAATTTATATACACATTTACATGCACACACTTAAATAAATATATATAATAATTTAGTAAAGAAATTTTCATAATACCTATATTCATTTAACTTTTTTATTTAACTAAAAAATCAAATTGCATTTTTATTCTTACATTAAATATATATATATATATATATATATTATACAATTGACAGTTAATTTATTTTGATATTTAAAAGTCAAATTTTTTATTTAATTATGTTTCATCTTGTCTTCTTTATTCTTCGGCACGATTTGATCCAGCTTCATAGTGCCATTCTTCTCATCTTTCTGTAGAGTCTTGCAGTCAGGCTTCTTGTGATCGGAATTCCAACAATATAAGCATTTCAACTTCTATTTCGGCCTAGACCGACCCCTGGTCTTATCTCGTCTGTCACGACCCTGGTTCTTGCTACGACCCCGGGCATTGGATCTTCATCTATTCTCGGTCACGTTTGCCTTAGATGTGCTGGTTACACCTCGTTCTCTTCTCCTGGATTCCTCACTCAGTAGGCTATTTGTCACGATCCATCTTCAATTTTTCATCTGGAACTGAGTTACTCAATATCATTATTAGAGTATCCCAACTTTCTGGCAGCTAGCTCAGCAGCAGCAATGTCTGCATCTCGTCATCTATTTTCATCTCGACTTTAGATAAATGATTCATAATATCTTTGTAGGTGTTGAGGTGTTCAATCATACTCATGTCGTCCTTGCACTCCAGTTTCACAAGTCACAAACCAAGTGTGCTTTGTTCCTGGGAGTTTTCTTCTGAATCATTGACTCCAGCTTCGTCCATAACTCGAACGCGTTTGTGAACTCAAATATGTGCTCAAAGAGATTTTAATCAATGTATTTTCTAATCATTGTCACCGCCTTCTGTAACACCCCGTTCTAGAACCGGTTTGTTAACATTGCTTTATGATATTAAGCGCAGTTACAATCACATTGGTTCAATTAAAAACCTGGATAATTTTATTTTTTTCATCTTCTTTTTAAAACTTACTTGCTTTTCCTTTTTAACAACGTTGAGTTTAAAATAACCAATTGCATGACCATAACCTTATTATCTTGCGGAATAATCACAATTAAACTTAACATCATATTATTATTTCGTTTGAGTTCAATACTAAACTCTCTTCACTTTTTTTCTTAAATTGGGAATTCTATACTTACTTTATAGTTCTTATCTCACATTTTGTTATAGATCTATCCGTTAGCTTTGCGTGGGTTCAAATCACGCTCAAATCAGAGATCGGTAGCTTAAGTTATGCTAATTTTACTAAACTATGTTCATGTTGTTTTCGGGATGAGCGTTTTAGCGCCCAACTGAGCGTTAAAACGCCCAGAGGCAGAAAATTTTTCCTTCTACAGGTCTTTAGAGCGTTTTGGCGCTCGACTTGCAAGTTAAAATGCCCGATTGAGCGTTTTGGCGCCCGTTTTCACGTTAAAACGCCCAGGGGCAGTGAATTTTCCTCCATTTCACGAGCATAGAGCGTTTTAGCACCCATTTCAGCGCTAAAACGCTCTCCCGCTGGGCAAAACATGCCCTCCCCTGTTTTCATGTGACTTCATGGGAGATTTCCTCTCACTTTCACCATTTTCTTAACACCTAATAGACATTATACAACTTTAATACATGATCCTTATCTATGTTAAGACACACATTCATCAAATGGCATCCATGCCCTTCTATTATATATACAATATTACACAATTCCAAGTGTCTCTATACATAATCATGAGACTTAGATACAAAACACTATGATCAAGTCTTTGGCTCCCATCCACAAAAGAGATACCAAAGGAGATGAGCATAGGCTAAGTCCATCAAAATAAAACATGACCTACATATAACAAATGACTTTCAAATATCAATCCTATACATAGGAACTACAAAATGGCATGCATAACCCAAAATGATGCAAAATCTTCATGTATCAACTAATCCAAGTATGGCCACTTGCCACCAGAGGCTCCTGCAGTATCTTTACCTGAAAGTGGGTCCCCACAACACGGGGTGAGATCTATGAATACATCTCAGTAAACCAGGGGTCCTTGGAGCATCTCTCCACCCCATAGTTCACTCACAGTATAATAGCAATAATCAGTAAATAATGCAGTAAATACATATTCATGCAGTGTGTAAAAACATCTCCAAGAGACATCCATCGAGCTCTCATGCCGTCCTAAGGATACTTAGATGCAAAATAGTCCTACTGGCCAGCTAAACTACCAAGTATGAATTACGCATCGTCATGCAACATACAAAACATAGGGAAACACCATCCTATGCCACACAAAATGCATACACATACGTATAACAAAGCATTAAACTACCTTATTGCGTATACAATACTATCAATAACCAATACCCATTCCGGGCTTGGTGGAACAATAAAGGGATCAATTCCCAAGGTCCGAAGGCTTACCTCAAAGCTCCAATTCAACCTTTGCTCCCCAAAAAGTTTTGCAACCAATCAACTTTGAATTCAAGCTACAACTTGCAAAATACACACCTACACCAAGGTGTCACACAATCAATCAATACAAGTTAATGAATATCCTCATATTCATCAACAAAACAACAACTCTACACCACAAATTGGCATGAGCTTACCTATCCAAATGGGCTAATCAAGCTCCATAGCTTGCTCCAATGAGTGGTCACTCAATGTTGGTCCACTTGCCTCAATCCTAGCAACACAAGGACACAATCAATCATCCAATTTATAATTTGTTCAAAATGCTAGAAAACTCACAAACCCCAAGCATGAATTTTTCTAATACATTGAACAACAACCAAATGACAATCTAAATCCATTTCTACCGTTTATTTATCATTCCTAACAACTTTTACAAAAGGATTTAGCACCAATCTAACTCAAACATACCCCACTATTCATGCATTTCCCAATTTAGAACCCTAACATACCCAACATCATAAAATGCAAGAAAAAGGGGATTTCTAAACACCAACTCACCTAAAATCACACAAGAAAGAGATTGCAAGCTTCACTTTAAGAAATGAGCCACTCCAAGGTCCTCCAAGTCAAGTGGGTCGCCACTTTCAAGGTGGAGTTTCTCCCTTCACAATGGTTCCCAACAAAAGCTAAGTGGTGGGTTTTGAAGTGGATGGAATTTGACACAAGTTAGCCTTTGGAATGGATTGATTTGGTTGAGAGATGAGAATGTTATGCTTCCTTGAACTTCTATCAATGGCTTCAACCCTCTCTCCCTCTCTCTCAGATTTTCCACGATGAAGAAGAAAGGAAAATGAGTTTGGTTTCATCAGTTTTGTCACTTAACATAGGTTAAGTGACTTTAATCGGGTATAAGCCCATCTATCTATTTAACTCCATTCTTTACCAAACTTTACCCAAAGGTCTGGAATATTTTTCTAGGAATTTTTCTAATTTTATTTTTATATTTTGGGTACTTTTGCCTATACCCATTTTTATCTCATAATTTTCAATGACAGCACTTTTACCTCAAAAGTGACCCTAATTCATTTAATTAGGCCTTATACTTAATTTTACTCACTAATACATGCTTAATTACTTAATTACATGTACTTTACTAATTAATTAGGCTGGGGCTATTATACCTTCCTATTCAGGATTTCCCATTCCTTCTCTGTTTTGCCTTCAGGCTTCTCTTCATGGATGATTGACTCATACATGTCCTTGCAGTACAGATGGTCATCCATCATATGTCTCCAGTAAGTAAAGTTGTCTGCGTTCAGCTTGAACATGTTTCCATCATGTGAGATTCTACTGGTCTTCATCTCGTCTCCTTCAGAACCCGTTGAACTCGGGCTCTGATACCACTGTTGGGATGAACTCGGTCCCTCAATCTCGGCTAATAAGCCCTTTGCGGGAGTCAAACATCGAGCTCGGAGCTCAGCTCTCACAATCAGAGGTAGGCCTGAATCACCAGGTCGACCTATGCATAACAGATTTTAACGTGAAAAAACCTTCTCCAATACAAAGAAGTAAAAACCCACGGGACACTAGTCCAAAATCAAACTTCCACTATGAAAATAATGAGTTACAAGAGGTCAAACTTTACCAATAATGGTGGTACATTCAAACCTCAACTATAATGGTTGTATTCTCTCAAACTTCCCTAAGAAGGTCTAACCGTCTAACTCTCAAGCTTCTCCTTAGAGGTGCTGTCAAAATTGTCTCTCAAAAAATGTCTCAAAGTTGTCTCTGAAACCAACCTCTCCTTCAACCCTCAATTAATGCTTATACTAAGGAGGAGAGAAAGTTCTAGAATAATAAAAGAGGGATTAAGGTTTTTTGAATCCCAAGTTTTTTGAACTCCACTCACCAACATTGGGCCTTATGCATCTAAGGAGGAAAAAGACTAACACTAGTGTCATGCGGATACTACGCAAGTTCTTCATTGACAAATATCGCATCTGTTTCACACCTAGACGCCTTGCCTTAGATTTGCCAAATAATAATTACATGAATTAAAACTACAATCTTAAGAGTCACATGGGAGCAACAATAACTATAAGGTAAGGTGGCTATTATAGACGTAAACAATGATTCTAACCTTTCTTGGCTCATAGGAAGATCTTTATAGCACCATGTTAACTGTAAATATTTTTGTTTAAAATATGAAAAATGTTAACTGTAATGCTCCCTAGTCATAAACTAAAAGAAATACATGGACCTGATTAACAGAAGAAAAGTCTTACTTCCTCCCTTTTTGGAATAAAGGCTTTCCTTGTTACCAAATCTTCACATTCAGTTTTCAAAGTTCATGTTTATCTTTCACCTCCCAACAGTTCCACGTGTCTCACACAGACACCATTTATGTTCAGAATTCAGAAACCTTCCACTCTGTAGCAACAAGAAGACTCTCTCTCTAAGCTCAACCTCCTGCTGCTACTCTTCTCATACTCCTTGATTCGTTGAACATGTACTTAGTCTCTGATTTTCTCCTGAGATCCATGTTCTTGCATGGCTTCATGGGTTTTCTCCACCTGGTTTTGTTTGTGGCATTTTTTGTTCTGTGGGTGTGCAAGAAAGTCACGGTGCAAAATAGATGGTTCTGTAGAAAATTAGAATTCAAACATGTTTCCGTTTTTATTTCCTATTAATTAGGATTGATTATGATTGATTAGGATTGATTATGATTGATTAGGATTAATTGTGATTGATTAGAATTGATTGTGATTAGGATTGTGATAGGATTGATTAGTCATCGCTTAGTCATTCTTAGCGATTCTTTCTTGTATAAATACTCACTCATGTAATTTATTCAATATCAATATACAAAAACTTCTTTTCAATATGGTATCAAAGCGGGTTCGTTCCTACCCTAATTCAAATCTGAAATAACCATCCAAACACTTCCATCACCGTCAAACACCTCCTAAACACCGCCTTGAATCTGTCCAACACAGAAACCTAGTTTACTGACCTTCGATCAAAAAAGTGAGGTGACCATTCGACTCAGAAGGATCCGACGAGTCGACCGCCGCTGGACCCATCGCCGTCAGCCGCTGCACGCGCCACCACGCGCCGCCTTCCAGACGTTTTTTTTCCGTCGCGACTTGCACAGACCTTCTCGCCGGCTTCTCCCCTT
The DNA here is from genome assembly GCF_033153095.1 of Gastrolobium bilobum. Lineage (NCBI taxonomy): Eukaryota > Viridiplantae > Streptophyta > Magnoliopsida > Fabales > Fabaceae > Gastrolobium > Gastrolobium bilobum. Next base: position 137,078 of record NW_026896870.1, on the reverse strand, counting down.
CCTGTTCCAGAGGTCAGATCAAAAGTTTACAAAACTTGATTTTTCATCAACGGTCAACCCTTCTCTTTTTATTCATGGCTTCCTCAAAACACTCTTTTTATTACCACGAGCAACCTCCTAAGGCCACTAGTCATGTGGTCCAGCAAGGTACAACTTTCCATGTTGATAGTCAAAATCATTGGATCCTTGATTCTGGAGCCTCTGATCATATGACAGGTAATCTTGGCTTGTTTTGTTCATACACTCCATATTCTGAACCTTCTCGGGTCAAGATCGCCGATGGCAGTTTTTCCCAGATTGCGGGACACGGAACCATTAAACTTTCTGAGCTGATTACTTTGACATCAGTTCTTTATGTTCCTTCTCTGACTTGTAATCTCATTTCCATTAGCAAGCTCACCTCTGAGTTGCATTGCTTTGCTAAATTCTTTCCACATGGTTGTGTTTTTCAGGAACAGGACTCGGAGAGGATGATTGGCAGTGCTAGAGAGGATGGTGGACTTTACTACTTTGAGGAGGATGTGACTCATGAAGCTGTTTTCGTAGAAAAAAACTCTATGTTTCCTTTTGATTCATGTAATGATGTTATGCTGTGGCATCGTAGGCTAGGCCATCCAAATTTTATTTATCTTCAGAAGTTGTTGCCAAACTTATTTATTAATAAAAGTCCAAGTTTGTTTTCTTGTGATATTTGTCAACTTGCCAAGCATACTCGTGCTCATTATCCTTCTAAAGTTCACCATGACTCTTCCCCATTTTCCTTAATTCATAGCGACATATGGGGTCCAGCCCGTGTTAAAAATATTTCAGGTACTCGATGGTTCATTACTTTCATTGATGACCATTCTCGAGTTTGTTGGGTGTATCTTCTAAAGGATAAGTCCGATGCTGCATCCGTGTTTAAAAAATTTCATGCCATGGTTCAAACCCAATTCCAAGTTGCTATACAAATTCTTCGTACAGATAATGGCAGAGAGTATTTTAACTCTATTCTTGGAGAATATCTTTCCCAACATGGCATCTTTCACCAAAGCTCGTGTCCTGACACACCCCAACAAAACGGAGTTGCGGAAAGAAAAAACCGACATCTCCTTGAAGTTGCTCGGGCTCTTATGTTTACCACGAGTGTTCCTAAATATCTTTGGGGAGAGGCAGTTCTCACTGCCTCGTATCTGATAAATCGAATGCCATCTCGCATTCTGAAATTTCAGTCTCCTCTTTCTAGTCTTGTTCGTATCTTCCCTTCCTTCCGAGGTGTCTCCTCCTTACCTCTCAAGTTATTTGGTTGTGTTGTATTTGTCCATATTCCCTCCCATCAACGGTCTAAGCTTGATCCTAAGTCTCTCCAGTGTGTCTTTATTGGTTATTCTCCTACTCAACGTGGCTATAAGTGTTATTCACCCTCTCTTCGTAAGGTCTTTGTCTCTATGGATGTCACTTTTTCTGAGAATGACCCTTTCTTCCCCTCGACTTCTTCAGGGGGAGTCTATAGGAGTAGATGAAGATCAGTCATGGGAACCTATTAATGCCACAGTATTACCTCTACTTTTGGAAACAGGGGGAGCTACAGAATCCTCACCATCAGGAGCCTCCTCAAAATGGGGACAAGTTTATAGCAGGCGAAAGCCTCCTCAAAGTGTGAATAACCCAGAGCCTCTACACTGCCAGGATTCTGAACCATGTTCTAGTTCCAGCACCCCAATACTTGAGTGTCATGGTGAAAATGATCTACACTTGCCCATTGCTCTCAGAAAAGGTACTCGATCTTGTACTACTCATCCTATTTCTAATCATATTTCATATGGAAAGTTGTCCCCAGGGTTTCGTGCTTTCAATACTATGTTGGATAGTACAAAGATACCGAGAAATATACATGAGGCTCTCAATGATAAAAAATGGAGGGATGCTGTCTTTGAAGAAATGAATGCTTTAGAAAGAAATGGAACTTGGGAGATAGTGACCCTACCCAAAGGAAAAAAGGCAGTAGGATGCAAATGGGTGTTTACAATAAAATTCAATGCAGATAATAGCATCAACAGATACAAGGCAAGATTGGTTGCAAAGGGTTTCACTCAGACTCATGGGATAGATTATCATGAGACTTTTGCTCCGGTTGCTAAAGTCAATACCATCCGAGTTCTCTTATCTCTTGCTGCCAATCTAGATTGGCCTCTGCAACAGTTAGATGTGAAGAATGCATTCCTAAATGGTGACTTACATGAAGAAGTCTATATGGATCCTCCACCTGGTTTTGAAAGGGGAAATGAATCAGTGTGTAAACTAAAAAAGTCTCTATATGGATTGAAACAGTCTCCCAGAGAATGGTTCGACAAATTCACACAAGCAGTCAAAAGAAGAGGCTTCATTCAAGCACAGACTGATCATACTCTCTTCCACAAACACTCTAAGGATGGTAAAATTGCTATTCTTATTGTATATGTAGATGATATAATTCTTACAGGTGATGATATTGAGGAATTGAACACCTTGAAGAAATTTCTAGCAGCTCAATTTGAACTCAAAGACCTTGGCACTCTCAAATATTTCCTTGGTATGGAAGTTGCTAGGAGCAAAACAGGCATCACTCTAACACAAAAGAAATATGTTCTAGATCTTTTGTTGGAAACAGGAATGTTAGGGTGTAAACCTGCTGAGACACCTGTGGAACCTAATACCAAGTTAGGTATTGAAGATGGGAATGAGGTGGATAAAGAACAATATCAGCGATTGGTTGGTAAACTAATCTACTTATCTCATACGCGTCCTGACATTGCCTTTGCGGTGAGTATGATTAGTCAATTCATGCACTCACCCAAGGAGAAGCATCTTAGTGCAGTCTATAGGGTGCTTAGATACCTCAAGAATACTCCAGGAAGAGGATTATTCTTTAAAAAGGGGTATAAAAGGACAATTGAAATCTACACTGATGCAGATTGGGCAGGCTCATCAGTAGACAGAAGATCTACCTCAGGCTATTGCACCTATGTGTGGGGAAATCTTGTTACTTGGAGAAGCAAAAAGCAAACAGTGGTTGCAAGAAGTAGTGCTGAAGCAGAATTTCGAGCTTTAGCTCATGGAGTTTGTGAAGGAATCTGGTTGAGAAGACTTCTTCAAGAGTTGAAGATTTCATATTCCCTACCAATAAAACTATATTGTGACAACAAGGCAGCTGTTAGCATTGCTCAAAATCCTGTGCATCATGATCGAACAAAGCACGTGGAAGTTGATCGTCACTTCATCAAAGAAAAATTAGATGATGGAAGTGTGCATTTGATATATGTTCCAACCAAAGAGCAAACGGCAGATGTCCTTACCAAGGGCCTACACCGTCCAGCATTCGAAGACTTGATTGGCAAGTTGGGAATGATCAATATTTACCTCCCAACTTGAGGGGGAGTGTAGAAAATTAGAATTCAAACATGTTTCCGTTTTTATTTCCTATTAATTAGGATTGATTATGATTGATTAGGATTGATTATGATTGATTAGGATTAATTGTGATTGATTAGAATTGATTGTGATTAGGATTGTGATAGGATTGATTAGTCATCGCTTAGTCATTCTTAGCGATTCTTTCTTGTATAAATACTCACTCATGTAATTTATTCAATATCAATATACAAAAACTTCTTTTCAATAGGTTCAAAAGTGAACGTTAAGTAAACTTTGTACACCAAGGCACTGTTTTCTACTATGGGTGTTTCTGTGTTTAATCTTTTCCTATTTCTGTTTGATTACTTTTGTTGGATTGGAAATGGTTGGTCTAATGAAAAGCTAGTGAATCTTATGAGTTTAGCTGTTGGTGCAGTTTCTTGGGGAGCAGTTTGTGTTTACATGCATAGTGGATTCATCAGTTCAGGTGAACGAAGGTTTCCATTGTTCTTCAGAGTTTGGTGTGGCTTCTACTTTTCTTTTTCCTGTTATTGCTTCACAGTTGACATGATTCTCTATGGGCAACGGGTTCTATCACCAATTCAGTACTTGGTTTCTGATTTGGTATCTGTTTTTGTGGGTTTGTTATTTTGTTACATTGGGATATTTGTCCAAAATGATTGTGAAGATAACATACTTGATGAACCTCTTCTAGATGGTAACTCAATTGTTAGTAACTTGTCAACTAAAGGGTCTGAAACTGTTACCCCTTACTCAACTGCTGGAATTTTCAGCATTCTTACCTTCTCATGGATGGGTCCTTTATTTGCTGTTGTAAATAAGAAAACCTTAGGCCTTGAGGATGTTCATCAACTCACTAGCATTGATAGTGTATTTGGTGTTTTTCAAACTTTTAGGAATAAGCTAGAGTTAGATTGTATTAGCAGAGTAACCACACACTTAAGCTGATGAAGTTGTTGATTTTCTCATCTTGGAAAGAGATTCTGTTGACAATTATTTTGGCATCAATGTACACTCTGGCTTCTTATGTTGGTCTATATCTTATTGACACTTTTGTTCAATACCTTAATGGAGAAAGAAAATTCAAGCATGAGGGCTATCTTTTAGTGTCTTTGTTTTTTGTTGCAAGGTTGTAGAGTGTCTTTCACAGAGGCACTCATTCTTTAGGTTTTACCGAGTAGGAATTAAGATCCGAGCATTACTGGTGACAATCATCTATAACAAAGGCTTGACCCTTCCATGTCAATCAAAGCAGGGTCACACTGCTGGTGAATTAATCAATTTGATGGCTGTGGATACCGAAAGAGTTGGTGACTTCAGTTGGCACATGATTGAAGTGTGGATGGTGCTTCTGCATGTTACATTGGCCTTGTTAATTTTGTATAAAAATCTTGGGCTTGCTTCTATTTCTGCTCTTGTTGCAACTTTTGTTGTGATGTTGGTAAATATTCCCTTTGGATCATTGCAAGCCAAGTTGATGGAATCAAAAGATAGAAAAATGAAGTCCACATCTGAGATTTTAAGGAGCATGGGGATTCTCAAACTACAAGGATGGGAGATGAATTTTCTGTCCAAAATTATTGAATTGAGGAAAAGTGAGGAGGGGTGGTTGAAAAAATATTTATATAATTCAGCTATGACTTCATTTTTCTTCTGGGTTACCCCCATGTTTGTATCTGTGGTTACTTTTGGTACTTGTATACTTATAGGGATACCACTTACATCAGGGAAGATCTTATTTGCACGTGCTATGTTCCAAATCCTTCAAGAGTCCATCTACAATCTTCCTGAAATAATTTCAATGCTAGCACAAATAAAGGTTTCCCTTGACAGGATTGCATTTCTTCGCCTTGATGACTTGCAGTCTGATGTTATAGAGAAACTTCCTAGAGGTAGTTCTGGTAAAGCAATCAAAGTGATTGATGGAAATTTTGCCTGGGATTTATGCTCCCATAATACAGTACTGAAAAACATAAACTTTACAGTTTTACATGGCATGAGGGTTGCAATTTGTGGGGCTGTTGGCTCAGGTAAATCTAGTTTACTTTCTTGTATAATGGGAGAAGTACCAAAGGTATCAAGTATTCTAAAGGTATGTGAAACCAAGGCCTATATTGCTCAGTCACCATGGATACAAAGTGGAAACAAAGAAGATAATATACTATTTGGTAAGGATATGGATAGGAAAATGTATGACAAGGTCCTTGAATCATGCTCCTTAAAGAAGAACCTGGAAACTCTACCATTTGGTGATCAAACAATTATAGGAGAGAGGGGAATCAATTTGAGTGGAGGACAGAAACAAAGAATTCAGATTGCACGTGCTCTTTACCAAGATGCTGCTATATATCTGTTTGATGACCCCTTTAGTGCCGTGGATGCTCATACTGGATCTCACCTCTTTACGGTAATTCATTTAGTGTTGTAAATATTAGGTCTTTTATTATTATTAGTATTTGTTGTATTGGGCCAAGCCCATTAGGTCAAGAATTAGGGTTTTTGGTCTCTATAAATAGAGACCTCTTTGTATCATATTAATTCACAATTCAATAATATTTCAAATACCCTTTTCTTTCAAGTTGGTATCAGAGCTCTCGATCCAGAGGGCTCTGCTTCCGCGCCTACGAAACCTTTCTATTCTTTTTTACGTCTCTCGCTGCCATCAGCCGCCACCGGAAATTTTTTTCCGGGGACCTCTTGGACCGAGAAGACCATTGCTTCACTGTTCCTCTTTCTTTTTCTTGTCTATTACACAACCAGAAACAAACGTTCACAGAATCAACGTACAGAACCACCGTACAGAACCTGTTCATCGCGATTGGAACCTTTTTCCGGTGGATTCTTCACTCCGAACAGCCACAGAAACCATCGCGCTCGCCGGACGACCTTCGCCTGAAAAACCCAGCACCATCGGAGGTCAGACGCGCCTCCACGCGCCGCCCTTGTCTCTGCGCGTGAATCCCACGCGCCGCCAGCTTCACCGGCGCGTGACAGCGCGTGACGGTGGTTCTCGGCCGCGGACCACCACGGTTCTGATCGTCTCTCCAAGCCGGTTCTGGATCTGTGCTCTCTACTTTGATCGGACATCGTTTGGTATTTTTTTTCAGAATTTCTTGGCTTCTTGGAGTTTGTTCTTTCACCAATTTCTTGCCTCCGACCAGATCTGACGTTGTTTGGTATTTGTTCCGGTCACTGTGTTACTGTTTCGGCCGCTGTGTTACTGTTCCGGTCAGATCTGACGTTGTTTAGTATTTGTTTGTGATTTTGTGGCTTCTTGGAGCTTTTCTTTGACCATTTGCTGTGCAGTATGGCCTCTTCTCAAAGGAGTTCTTTTTCAAAATTTTATGATGGTACCTCTTCTAGACCTAAGAGAAATGATCGATGGTGTTCTTATTGTAAAAGAACAAGTCATATCAATGATTTATGCTTTCGCCTTTATGGAAAGCAAACTGTCTTAGAAAAGATGGCAAGGATGCGTGGTCAAGCGCATTTTACTTCTTCTGAAATAACCCCTGCACCTAATGAGACCCAATCTGCATTTCGTCCAGATGAGTTGGAACGACTCCGAACCATTTTTGATTATCTGAGTAAGCCATCTGATACTAGTGCTTTGGCTATGACTGGTATGAGCTCCAAAACTCATTCTTTCATTTCTTCATGTAATGATTTTAAACATTCTTGGGTTGTTGATTCTGGTGCTACTGATCATATGGCTTGTTGTGCTGACTCCTTTATTTCTTATCATCCTACCATTGGAACTCATACAATATCCATAGCTGATGGCTCACATACATCAGTTGCGGGTTCTGGTGACATAAACTGTAACACCCCGTTCTAGAACCGGTTTGTTAACATCGCATTATGATATTAAGCGCAGTTACAATCACATGGGTTCAATTAAAATCCGGATAAATTTTTCATTTTAAAACGTACCGAACTTATAATACCCAATTTCGTGATCGTAACCATGTTACCTTGCGGAAACAGATAAATTAAGCTTAACATCATGTTCATTTTCCATTTTTAAATCATTAATTTACTTCTTATTTAGTTCACATCTTCTACTATATTGTAGGTTCCTTCATTAGCTACCCGTGGCTTCAAACCGTGCTCAAATCGGAGCACTGTAGCCCAAGTTAGGACCATTTGAAGCAACACAAGAGAGTGTTGGTCACAGGCCCAGCGCGCTTCAGCGCGCTACCGGGCGCTCAAGCGCGCGCTATCGGGCGCTAAAGCCTCCATCCGGGCGCTTAAGCGCACGGAGGCAGTAAGCATCAGGCATTCTAGTGTGGATGGGCGCTTAAGCGCGCAACAGGGCGCTCAGGCGCGCTATCCTGGGCGCTCAAGCTCCCACGGGGACGTTTTAGCGCGCAGAGACAGAGGCATCTCCTCCTTCAGTGGCGAAGGGCGCTTAAGCGCGGACCAGGGCGCTCAAGCGCGCAACCCTGGGCGCTTAAGCCCCACCCTGGGCGCTAAAACACGAGGGGGCAGTAAGCCACCCAACTTTCTGCAGCAAGGGGCGCTTAAGCGCACGCCAGGGCGCTCCAGCGCGCAATCCTGGGCGCTTCAGCCCCCACTTGGGCGCTCCAGCGCGAGGAGGCAGAATGCATTGGCACTCGCAGGGGCAGCAGGGCGCTTGGGCGCGCTCCTGGGCGCTTAAGCGCGCTGCCAGGGAATTCCAATTCCCACATTTCCCAAGTCCAAGCCTAGGGGAAAATGCATCCCCATTACAAACCCCAATTGTCCATGCCCCAAAACTAAATCCTAGCACTCATCCGACCTCTCCTCATGAGATTTAGCTAGAATTTGGGCAGCATGACCTTTGTTTTCTCATCGTTTACCAGTTTAAACAAAAGGGTACCTAATTGATTTTCAGCCCAACCAATTCAACAACTCAATACATAACAAGCATGCATATATTGAATTTCAAGTAGGCATCATTTACATTACATATCATTTACCAATCATAGAACTTAGCTTACAAAACACTATGATCATTCCCTTGGCTCCCATCAACAAAAGGTGTAACCAAAGGCATGAGCATAGGCTAAGTTCATCCAATGAATCAAGATATACAAATGACCATGGGCTTTCAAAATAAAATCCTATACATGTCAACTACAAAAGGCATGCATAAACTCAAAGAAATGCCATATTTCATGCATAATCCAGATATGGCCACTTGCCACCAGAGGCTCCTGCAGCATCCTTACCTGAAAGGGGGTCCCCACAACACGGGGTGAGATATACGAATATATCCAGTAAACCAGGGGTCCTTGGAGCATCTCTCCACCCCACAGTTCCATATCAGTGTAATAGCAATAACAATAATAATGCAGTAAATACATATCTATGCAAAGTGCACTACATCTCCAGGAGAAATCCCTCGAGCTCTCAAGCTGTCCTAAGGAAACTCAGATGCAAATAGTCCTACTGGCCAGCTAACTACCAAGTATGATTTACGCATCGTCATGCAACATACCACATAGGGAAACACCATCCTATGCCACACCAAATGCATACACATATGTATAACAAAGCATTACACTATTTTATTGCATTTATATACACAATCACAACCTCTACCCTTTCAGGGCTTGGTAGAACAGTCAAGGGAATTACACCCAAGGTCCGAAGGCTTACCTCAATGCTTCAGTCGACCTTTGTTCTTCACCAATGTCAACAATACTCTACTCCAAAACCAACACCTACACATGGTGTAATGCAATCAACACATTGCATCCAAGAGTATTTCACAATCAACCATCAAATGTTCAATTCAAAACACCACACAAGTGTGAGCTTACCAATTCCAATGAGCTACTCAAGCTCCATAGCTTGTTCAAGCGGTTGATCACTCACGGTCGGTCCAAATGTCTCAATCCTAGACATCATTAGGACACAATCATCAATCAACCAAGCCATACCATTTATCAACAATGCAAGAAATCCAATATCAAGCATCATATTCTTGCCATTTTACAAGTATACTCATTTAGCTATCTAAGCTCATTTTCACCGATTAAATGACATTCCTAGCATTTTCCATAACATGCTCTAAGCTCCATTCTTCCTAGAACATAGCTAATTTAACAACATTCATCAAAATCCCTAAAACACTATTCATAAACCCTAACTCATGCAATTTTCAAGGAATCATGAGGTTCAAGGGTTAGAATCTTACCACCAATGGTCACACAACCAAGCAAGGAGTGTTCCTCAAGCTCCCATGGAGGTTGAACTTCCAAAACTCCAAAATCTCTCCAATAGCCGAATTTTTGAGAGGCAATATCCCTCTCCACAATGCTCCCCACTTAAAACAAAGCAAGGATTATGAAAGAGGAGGAGATTTGGAGTGGTTTAGGCTTTTGAACGGATGGATTTGGTTGAGATTTGCTTTCTCTCTCTCTCTTTCCCTTTTCTTCTTCCCTCTCTTCTCCCTCTCTTCTCTTCTCCTCTGTTTTCTGGCGACGGGTTTCAGGGGGAAATGGGGGGTCTTTTGGTAGCTTAAGTCACTTAACATAGGTTAAGTGGCTTTAAGCGGGTATTGGTTCGTCTATCTATTCAACTCCAATATTTACAAAACTTTACCCAAAAGTCTGGAATATTATTCTAGGAATGTTACTATTTTTATTTTTATATTTTGGGTACTTTTGCCAGTACCCATTTATACCCCTTAATTTTCACTGAGTACACTTTTTAACTCCAAAGTGACTCAGAATCATTTAATTTAGCATTATACTTAATTTTACTCACTAAAACATGTTTAATTAATTAATTACACTTGATTTCCTAATTAATTAATATGGGCTATTATAGTCACCCCACCTTTTAGTGATTTTGTCCGCAAAATCAAGAACGTACCTGTCCTTAAACTCAGGATATTGCCGGAGAAGCTCATCTTCCCGCTCCCAAGTGGACTCTTCAGGCGTCCTTCCTTCCCACTGGACTTTCACCATAGGAATAGATTTATTTCTCAGCTTCTTCTCATCTCTTTCGAGTATCTTCAGTGGTCCAATAGGAGTCTTCAAATTCTCCCGGATTTCAACATTATCAGGTTGAACCACATGAGAAGGATCAGCTACATATTTCCTCAGCTGAGAAACATGAAACACATCATGCAAATTTGCTAATTGCGGAGGTAAGGCAAGCTGGTAGGCAACCGGTCCCACCCTACGAAGAATCTGGTAGGGTCCAATAAATCTCGGACTCAGCTTCCTCACTCCAAGGGCTCGTCCCACACCCGTAATTGGTGACAGCTTCAGGAACACATGATCTCCCTCCTCAAACTCTAGAGGTCGATGCTTGAGATCATAGTAACTTTTCTGACGATCCTGAGCCTTTTTCAGACGATCCCTAATCATTTTGATCTGCTCAGTAGTCTCCTGAACAAAATCCAATCCAAACCGCTCTGTGTCTCCAACCTCTGACCAACAAGTAGGTGTCCTACACCTGCGACCATACAAGGCCTCGTAGGGAGCCATACCCAGACTAGCATGGAAACTATTATTATATGAAAACTCAACCAGTGGGAGATATCGATCCCATGCAGTACCCTGCTCCAGGGTGCAAGCCCTCAGCATATCCTCCAACGTCTGAACGGTCCTCTCAGTCTGACCATCCGTCTGTGGGTGATAAGCAGTGCTCAGTCTCAACTGAGTGCCAAGAGCCTCCTGCAATGCTCCCCAGAAGCGAGAAGTGAACTTCGGGTCCCGATCGCTAACAATACTCTCAGGCACCCCATGAAGCCTCACAATCTCCTTCACATAGAGCCTAGCCAATCTCTCCGCAGAGAAGTCTACCCGAACTGGTAAAAAGTGTGCGGATTTTGTCAATCTATCCACAATCACCCATATAGAATCATAACTAGCCTGTGTTCGCGGCAATCCCACTACGAAATCCATGGAGATACTCTCCCATTTCCATTCAGGAACATCCAGAGGTTGCAGCATACCAGAAGGCTTTTGATGCTCAATCTTTACCTTCTGACAAATGAGACACTTAGAGACAAATTCGGCAATATCTTTCTTCATACCAGGCCACCAGAAATTCATCTTTAGGTCCTGATACATCTTTGTAGCTCCCGGATGAACTGTAAAATGACCCTTATGAGCCTCTGTCATCACTTCTTCCGCCAACTGCCTAGGTACAACTACACGACCCTGATATAATAGTATACCCTCATCATTGCAGGATACACCACTCTGACCTTTTAGTCGTCTAGCACTTTCATTTTGCAGCTGGGCTTCTTTGATTCTGGTCATCAGTTCATTCTCAATGCTCGTGATTTCAAAGCCACAAATTTTACATGGAAAGATTTTAGATAATTGAATATCTCTGAACCTCTCTATCACATCATAATCTCTAATCATCATGCTTGATATGCTCACAGATTTACGGCTCAGTGCATCAGCTACAACATTAGCCTTGCCAGGATGATATTTCAATTCAAAATCATAGTCTTTTAGGAACTCGGTCCACCGTCGTTGTCTCATATTCAGCTCCTTTTGATCAAACAAGTATTTCAAACTCTCGTGATCGCTGAATATTGCAAATTGCATTCCATACAAGAAATGCCTCCACTGCTTCAACCCAAAAACAATTGCAGCAAGCTCAAGGTCATGGGTTGGATAATTTTCTTCATGCGGTTTCAATTGCCTCGATGCATAAGCTACCACTCGCCTATCCTGCATCAGCACACATCCCAATCCCTTCTTGGAAGCATCGCTGTATAGCTCAAATTCACCTTCCGGGTCGGGAAGTACTAACACCAGGCTGTACGCCCGTTGCCCCACGGCCACTTCTAGGCCTCACAAGAGCAGCCAAAACAGGTTCTGGCTGAGCATTGGTGTTTGATGGTCCGGGGTTGTTTCGGTTCCTCGTCATGTCACTACACATGTTACACAAAGAAGTGAGTTGATCAGGCCCACACTTAGTGATCACAAATGCAACAACCATACAGAGTACTAAAACAACTATAAAGCACCAAACACTAAGCATACTCAACAATAGCTAACAGTTATTCCCGACGAAACTGCTCTGATACCATAAAATGTAACACCCCGTTCTAGAACCGGTTTGTTAACATCGCATTATGATATTAAGCGCAGTTACAATCACATGGGTTCAATTAAAATCCGGATAAACTTTTCATTTTAAAACGTACCGAACTTATAATACCCAATTTCGTGATCGTAACCATGTTACCTTGCGGAAACAGATAAATTAAGCTTAACATCATGTTCATTTTCCATTTTTAAATCATTAATTTACTTCTTATTTAGTTCACATCTTCTACTATATTGTAGGTTCCTTCATTAGCTACCCGTGGCTTCAAACCGTGCTCAAATCGGAGCACTGTAGCCCAAGTTAGGACCATTTGAAGCAACACAAGAGAGTGTTGGTCACAGGCCCAGCGCGCTTCAGCGCGCTACCGGGCGCTCAAGCGCGCGCTATCGGGCGCTAAAGCCTCCATCCGGGCGCTTAAGCGCACGGAGGCAGTAAGCATCAGGCATTCTAGTGTGGATGGGCGCTTAAGCGCGCAACAGGGCGCTCAGGCGCGCTATCCTGGGCGCTCAAGCTCCCACGGGGACGTTTTAGCGCGCAGAGACAGAGGCATCTCCTCCTTCAGTGGCGAAGGGCGCTTAAGCGCGGACCAGGGCGCTCAAGCGCGCAACCCTGGGCGCTTAAGCCCCACCCTGGGCGCTAAAACACGAGGGGGCAGTAAGCCACCCAACTTTCTGCAGCAAGGGGCGCTTAAGCGCACGCCAGGGCGCTCCAGCGCGCAATCCTGGGCGCTTAAGCCCCCACTTGGGCGCTCCAGCGCGAGGAGGCAGAATGCATTGGCACTCGCAGGGGCAGCAGGGCGCTTGGGCGCGCTCCTGGGCGCTTAAGCGCGCTGCCAGGGAATTCCAATTCCCACATTTCCCAAGTCCAAGCCTAGGGGAAAATGCATCCCCATTACAAACCCCAATTGTCCATGCCCCAAAACTAAATCCTAGCACTCATCCGACCTCTCCTCATGAGATTTAGCTAGAATTTGGGCAGCATGACCTTTGTTTTCTCATCGTTTACCAGTTTAAACAAAAGGGTACCTAATTGATTTTCAGCCCAACCAATTCAACAACTCAATACATAACAAGCATGCATATATTGAATTTCAAGTAGGCATCATTTACATTACATATCATTTACAAATCATAGAACTTAGCTTACAAAACACTATGATCATTCCCTTGGCTCCCATCAACAAAAGGTGTAACCAAAGGCATGAGCATAGGCTAAGTTCATCCAATGAATCAAGATATACAAATGACCATGGGCTTTCAAAATAAAATCCTATACATGTCAACTACAAAAGGCATGCATAAACTCAAAGAAATGCCATATTTCATGCATAATCCAGATATGGCCACTTGCCACCTGAGGCTCCTGCAGCATCCTTATCTGAAAGGGGGTCCCCACAACACGGGGTGAGATATACGAATATATCCAGTAAACCAGGGGTCCTTGGAGCATCTCTCCACCCCACAGTTCCATATCAGTGTAATAGCAATAACAATAATAATGCAGTAAATACATATCTATGCAAAGTGCACTACATCTCCAGGAGAAATCCCTCGAGCTCTCAAGCTGTCCTAAGGAAACTCAGATGCAAATAGTCCTACTGGCCAGCTAACTACCAAGTATGATTTACGCATCGTCATACAACATACCACATAGGGAAACACCATCCTATGCCACACCAAATGCATACACATATGTATAACAAAGCATTACACTATTTTATTGCATTTATATACACAATCACAACCTCTACCCTTTCAGGGCTTGGTAGAACAGTCAAGGGAATTACACCCAAGGTCCGAAGGCTTACCTCAATGCTTCAGTCGACCTTTGTTCTTCACCAATGTCAACAATACTCTACTCCAAAACCAACACCTACACATGGTGTAATGCAATCAACACATTGCATCCAAGAGTATTTCACAATCAACCATCAAATGTTCAATTCAAAACACCACACAAGTGTGAGCTTACCAATTCCAATGAGCTACTCAAGCTCCATAGCTTGTTCAAGCGGTTGATCACTCACGGTCGGTCCAAATGTCTCAATCCTAGACATCATTAGGACACAATCATCAATCAACCAAGCCATACCATTTATCAACAATGCAAGAAATCCAATATCAAGCATCATATTCTTGCCATTTTACAAGTATACTCATTTAGCTATCTAAGCTCATTTTCACCGATTAAATGACATTCCTAGCATTTTCCATAACATGCTCTAAGCTCCATTCTTCCTAGAACATAGCTAATTTAACAACATTCATCAAAATCCCTAAAACACTATTCATAAACCCTAACTCATGCAATTTTCAAGGAATCATGAGGTTCAAGGGTTAGAATCTTACCACCAATGGTCACACAACCAAGCAAGGAGTGTTCCTCAAGCTCCCATGGAGGTTGAACTTCCAAAACTCCAAAATCTCTCCAATAGCCGAATTTTTGAGAGGCAATATCCCTCTCCACAATGCTCCCCACTTAAAACAAAGCAAGGATTATGAAAGAGGAGGAGATTTGGAGTGGTTTAGGCTTTTGAACGGATGGATTTGGTTGAGATTTGCTTTCTCTCTCTCTCTTTCCCTTTTCTTCTTCCCTTTCTTCTCCCTCTCTTCTCTTCTCCTCTGTTTTCTGGCGACGGGTTTCAGGGGGAAATGGGGGGTCTTTTGGTAGCTTAAGTCACTTAACATAGGTTAAGTGGCTTTAAGCGGGTATTGGTTCGTCTATCTATTCAACTCCAATATTTACCAAACTTTACCCAAAAGTCTAGAATATTATTCTAGGAATGTTACTATTTTTATTTTTATATTTTGGGTACTTTTGCCAGTACCCATTTATACCCCTTAATTTTCACTGAGTACACTTTTTAACTCCAAAGTGACTCAGATTCATTTAATTTAGCATTATACTTAATTTTACTCACTAAAACATGTTTAATTAATTAATTACACTTGATTTCCTAATTAATTAATATGGGCTATTATATAAACTTACAGCAGTCCTTACATCTTAAGGATGTTCTTCATGTTCCTAAACTCTCCACGAATCTTCTTTCTATTCACAAAATTACAAAAGATTTGAATTGTACTGTAACCTTCTTCCCTACCCATTGTGTTTTTCAGGATCTCGCCACAGGGAAGACGATTGGTAGTGCTAAAGAGCAAGGTGGGCTGTACTATCTGGTGTCACAATCTCCCGCAAATAAAGTAATAGATCACACATTCATGTCTCATGGTCAATCAACTGCTGATTCTTTAATTTGGCTGCATCATAAGCGTTTGGGTCATCCTCCATTTAGTTTACTCAAATCTTTATTCCCGTCATTGTTTTTGTCTAAGTCTGTTGAGTCTTTTCATTGTGATGTTTGTGAATTTGCTAAGCATCATCGTGTGTCTTTTCCTTCTAGTATTACTAAGAGTGTTGAACCTTTTGATCTTATTCATTCTGATGTTTGGGGTCCTTCTAAGGTCCCTCATTCTTCTGGAAATAAATGGTTTGTTTCTTTTATTGATGATTACACTCGTGTCACTTGGGTTTACTTAATGCGTGAAAAGTCTGAGGTACCACAACTGTTCTTTCAATTTTATAAAATGATTGAGACTCAATTTTGTAAAAATATCAAAAGACTAAGGACAGATAATGGTACTGAATATGTCAATCACTCTTTTTCCCAATTTATACAAAATCAAGGTATGATTCATGAACTTACTTGTGTAGACACCCCTCAACAAAATGGGGTTGCTGAAAGGAAAAATCGTCACCTTCTTGAAGTTGCTCGTGCCTTACTGTTTCAAACACATGTACCCAAATGCTATTGGGGAGATGCCATTCTTACTGCAGCGTTCTTGATCAATCGTCTACCCACTCGGGTTCTCGATCATGTAAGTCCTATTCACTCCATGACTTCTTTTTTTCCTTCTGTTCCAACTTTGCAAAGTCTTCCTCCTCGAGTGTTTGGGTGTGTTGTCTTTGTTCATATTCATAAACAGCATCGCAGTAAGTTGGATCCTAGGGCTCTTAAATGTGTCTTCCTTGGTTATGCTCCTGATAAGAAGGGCTACAAGTGCTATCACCCTGGAAGTCGGAAATTTTTTGTTTCTATGGATGTTACATTTCAGGAATCTGAGTCCTTTTTCCAAGGTCCTCATCTTCAGGGGGAGAATAATTCACCAGAAGACTCATCACCTTCCTTCTTTGAATCTTCAGTGTCTACTTCTTCACCTGTGTCAGTGTCTCTTCCTCTTGTTCCTGTTCCTAATGTGTCTATGTCTGATCCTCCTGTGACTGATCCTCCTATGACTGATACATCAAATACACCAGAGATATGGAAGATTGTGACACCTGAATTGGTATATCAAAGAAGGAAACAGCCCACATTGCCTCAACAGCAACCTCAATCGTCTGAACCACTGGTAAGTCCTGAATCTCATATTTCTGATCATGATGTTAATACGTCTGATGACTTACCCATTACTACTGTTTCTGATGACTTACCCATTACTACTGCTTCAGATGATTTACCCATTGCTTTAAGAAAAGGAAAAAGATCTTGTTCCAAGAAAACTTGTTCTTCCTGTCCCTCTTGTACTCAATACCCTATCTCCCATTTTGTTTCCTCTGCTAATCTTTCTGTGCAGCACAAAAGCTTTGTTTCAGCACTAGATTCTACTTCAATCCCAAAATCAGTACATGAAGCTTTGAAAGATGGGAATTGGGCTCAAGCCATGCAAGAGGAGATGAATGCGTTGGAGAAAAATAAAACATGGGAGGTTATTGATAGACCCAACGGAAAGAAAGCAGTAGGGTGCAGATGGGTTTATGCCCTGAAATATAATTCTGATGACACTCTTGAGAGATACAAGGCTCGATTAGTCGCCAAAGGTTACACTCAAACCTATGGCATTGATTATGAAGAAACCTTTGCTCCAGTTGCAAAGATGAATACAGTGAGAATCTTGTTGTCCCTTGCTGCCCATTACAATTGGGATATAAATCAATTTGATGTGAAAAATGCTTTCCTCAATGGTGAGTTAGAAGAAGAAGTCTACATGGAAATCCCGCCTGGTTTTGATTCTGTGAAGGGGGAAAATAAAGTTTGTCGATTAAAAAAGGCCTTGTATGGATTGAAACAGTCACCTCGTGCTTGGTTTGGAAGGTTTACTAAGGTTATGATGACCTTAGGATATAGACAGAGTCAAGGAGATCACACTCTTTTCTTCAAGCACTCCCAAAATGGGAAGCTTACTGTGCTCCTTGTATATGTTGATGATATTATTATCACAGGTGATGATTTTGTGGAGAGACAGATTCTGCAGACACGACTTGCCTCTGAGTTCGAAGTCAAAGACCTTGGGAAACTAAGATATTTCCTAGGGATAGAAGTAGCTCATTCAAGCAAAGGAATTTTTATCAGTCAGAGGAAATATGTTTTGGATCTTCTCAAAGAAGCAGGGAAGCTCGGGTGTAAACCCTCTAATACTCCTATTGAGCAGAATCACAAGATAGGCTTTGAAGAGGAGAGTCCTCCAGTTGATAAAGGACAATATCAACGGCTAGTTGGAAAATTGATATATCTGGCCCATACTAGGCCAGACCTAGCTTATGCTGTTAGTGTTGTCAGTCAGTTTATGCACGATCCAAAGGAGAAACACATGCAGGCAGTAGAGAGAATTCTTTAGTATCTTAAAGCTACTCCTGGTAAAGGATTGTTATTCCGACGTGATGGTAATCTCTCTTTAGAAGTCTACACTGATGCTGATTATGCTGGATCCGTGACTGACCGTCGTTCTACCACTGGTTATTGCATGTTTCTTTGCGGTAACTTGGTGACATGGAGAAGTAAGAAACAAGATGTGGTTGCCAGATCAAGTGCAGAAGCTGAATTTCGAGCTATGGCTCAAGGCATTTGTGAGTTACTGTGGCTGAAAATTGTACTTGATGATCTCAAAATAAAATGTGAGGGACCTATGAAGCTGCTATGTGATAATAAGTCCGCTATTTGTATAGCTCATAATCCAGTTCAACATGATCGGACTAAACATATTGAGGTCGACCGCCATTTCATCAAAGAGAAACTTGATAGCGGGTTGATTACCACTCCATACATTCCCACTGGGCGTCAATTAGCTGATCTATTGACAAAGGGACTTCCTTCAGATAGATTTCAAGAACTTACTAGCAAGCTGGGAATGATAAATATCTATTCCTCAGCTTGAGGGGGAGTGTTGTAAATATTAGGTCTTTTATTATTATTAGTATTTGTTGTATTGGGCCAAGCCCATTAGGTCAAGAATTAGGGTTTTTGGTCTCTATAAATAGAGACCTCTTTGTATCATATTAATTCACAATTCAATAATATTTCAAATACCCTTTTCTTTCAAGTTTTAGCAATCTTGTCTATGCACTATGGATTAAAATGTATGTATATACTACTTAAAATTTGAATACATACCTCTGGAACCGCACTTGGGATTGCAATGCATAAGTCTCATTAATTTAATCTGTACGTGGTAGGAATGTTTTCTGGGCCTCTTAGGTATGAAGACAATGATTTATGTCACTCATCAAGTAGAGTTCTTAATAGCTGCTGATCTTATTCTGGTGAGTAATTTTAATAATTCCAAAGAAATTACTTTTTTTGTCTAGGTTTTTTCTTATCTCATATTATGCCTTTTTTAGGTCATGAAGGATGGGAAAATTACTTAATGTGGAAAGTATAATGTTGAGATATATAAAACCATTAATGTAGCCTTACCCAATAGCTTAAGTTTTTGAGTTGAATTGGTTCTTTACATGGTATCAGAGCCTCATGTCTCGGGTTCGATTCTCACTGCCCCCACTTTCTTTCTAGTGGAATTTCTTTCTTCCTACAGGTAGGTGGGCCTGTGCATCGTCCACTCTTCAAGCCCAGTGGGCTCTCGTGTGAGGGGGCGTGTTGAGATATATAAAACCATTAATGTAGTCTCACCCAATAGCTTAAGCTTTTGGGTTGAATTGGTTCTTTACATATAATGATATACTCAAGGGGCTGATTTCATGGAACTTGTAGGTGCACACAAAAAAGCTTTGTCTGCCCTTGATTCACTAGATAGAAGGGTGGTATCTGATAAACCAAGTACCTCAGAGCAAGATTTAAATGTTTATGATGCTCAACATGTTGAAGAGAAAGAGGGAAACAAAAAAGTAAAAAATGATAAACCAGATGAAATAGTTAGGCCCAAAGGCCAACTTGTCCAGGAGGAAGAAAGAGATAAAGGTAAAGTTGGATTTGCAATATATTGGAAATATATCACCACTGCATATGGAGGAGCTGTAGCACCATTTATAGTATTAGCTCAAATTATATATTTCAGCTTCTTCAAATTGGGAGCAACTACTGGATGGCTTGGGCAACTCCTGTTTCAGCAGAATTGAAAACAGTAACTGATCCCTATGTTCTTATAGTTGTCTATGTTGCGTTTGCCATCGGATGTTCCTGCTGCATCCTTGCCAGATCAATGCTTCTTCTAAAAGCCGGTTTGAAGACAGCTACTGTAATCTTCAATAAATTGCACTTCTGCATTTTCCATGCTCCAATGTCATTTTTTGATGCAACCCCAAGTGGAAGAATACTTAATAGAGTATGTAGAACTGTGGATATTATATACATTTTTTCTCTCTTTAGATTTTTGAGAGACAAATATTGTTCAATGTATCTTACATAGCATTATCCTTTAGTTTTAACAATTCCTTTCATTCTGTTTGTGCTTTTTTGATAACATAATGAGTATGATGGTCTACCCTTGTTTTGGCTATATTGTCCCTTGCAGGCTTCAACAGACCAAAGCGCTGTGGATACAATTATTCCATATAAAGTTGGGGGATTTGCCTTCTCTTTGATCCAGCTCCTTGGAATTATATTAGTGATGTCTCAAGTTGCGTGCCAGTTTTTATCATCTTTATACCTGTGACAGCAATCAGCATCTGGTATCAGGTAATTTGTAGTTTGGACCATGTTCTATATTATGAGCTGCCATATAACATCTTAAATGGGATATTCTTGTGCCTGCAAAGATTGAATACCAAAACTATTGTGCAGAAATTTGATCTCCTATTGTTGACAGCTGATCATTAACATGTAATTCTGCAGCAATACTATTTACCATCAGCACGAGAACTACAGCGATTGGTTGGAGTATGCAAAGCTCCAATCGCACAACGCTTCTCTGAAACAATTTCAGGAACAGCAACAATCAGAAGCTTTAATCAGGAGTCAAGATTTCAGGAAACAAATATGAAACTGATGGATGAGTACTCACGGCATAGGTTTCATATTTCTGGAGCAATGGAATGGTTGTGCTTCCGTTTAGATATGTTGTCTTCAATTACATTTGCCTTCTTCTTGATATTCTTGATATCTGTTCCTGAGGGGGTCTTAGATCCAAGTAAGGAATTCATATCTAACTATCAAATTTACTCTTCTGTGGTAATGGGGTAAAGCAACATATTTGTTTGTTCTTCTTTCTGATTTCTCTTTTTTGAAGGCATTGCTGGCTTAGCAGTTAGATATGGGCTTGAGTTAAACATAGCACAAACCTGGCTTATATGGAATCTTTGCAGCATGGAGAACAAAATTATATCAGTTGAAAGAATACTTCAGTATACTTGCATCCCAAGTGAGGCTCCTCTTGTAATAGAAGAAAACAGGCCAGATCCTTCTTGGCCTTCATGTGGGAAAGTTGATATTATTGATTTGCAGGTAGTTTCATATTATGTTATATTTGACTCCAAGAAAAATACCAGTAGTACATTTTGAATATTTTTTTTAAGGTTTTAATCTAATTACAAAACTTGGTTATCTTTCCCTAAAGGTGTCAAGTTACCTTCCAAACAGAAAAATCCTAATCTGTTTACAAAATTTTTGTTTAGACATATTTTGAAGGATAAAGGTGATGTTGATATTGATACATATTGTGAAGGTGCGTTATGCTCCACACCTGCCACTTGTGGTGCGCGGTCTAACATGCTCATTTCTTGGAGGAATGAAAACTGGGATTCTTGGGAGAACAGGAAGTGGTAAATCAACCCTCATACAAACAATTTTCAGAATAGTTGAGCCTGCTGCAGGACTAATAGTCATTGATGGCTTCAACATCTCTTCAATTGGACTTCATGATTTAAGGTCTAGATTGAGCATTATTCCTCAGGATCCAACCATGTTTAAAGGGACTGTAAGAAGTAATCTGGACCCACTAGAAGAGTACACTGATGATCAAATTTGGGAAGTGAGTTAGTTTAGTTTAATAAGCATAGACTCACACTAATCTCAGTCCCAAAACTTGAAATTGTGGTTTCATAATGTAGTGTTATTTTCATTCATTAAAAGCTTTTTTAGGTTCTGGATAAGTGTCAACTTGGGGATGTAATTAGGAAGAAAGAAAGAAGGCTAGACTCTGCAGGTTTGGCACTTTAGCTATACATTTTAAGAAGATAAAAGGATATAAAGTATCTATTCTTGAACTTATGTTAAAAAAGTATTTCTTATGTCATATGGATACTGCAGTTTGTGAGAATGGGGAGAATTGGAGTATGGGTCAGAGACAATTGGTTTGCCTTGGCAGGGTGCTACTGAAGAGAAGAAAAATCTTGGTGCTGGATGAAGCTACAGCATCAGTTGATACAGCTACAGATAATTTGATTCAGCAGACTCTTAGGGAACACTTTTTTGACTCCACTGTCATTACAGTTGCACATAGGATAACTTCTGTGCTTGACAGTGATATAGTTCTTCTTCTTAATCAAGGTCAGAAAATAAAGGTTGTTTATATTCCTATTTAGTATTTCCACAGTTTGGTTGATAATTTTTTGTTTCTTTCTCTCATGAACATTTGCAATTTGTTGAACATCATGAGTTTCTCTGCCTGTGTTTTGATTTTCTAGCACTTTCTCCAAGTTTCTGTTGATGTGACTTATCATTTCTATGCTTTCATGCAGGACTAATGGAAGAATATGGGTCTCCAACAATATTGCTGGAGAATAAAAATCTTCATCTTTTGCTAAACTTGTTTCAGAGTATACTTGAGATCCAACTCCAGCTTTGGGAGTTTCGCTGATAACTGATTGAAAATTACATGCAGTTAGCTCAATCATGGACCAGAAAAAGAAAAAGAAAAAAATAAACTTGGTAATTAGTCATGTGATAAGCATTGCTGTCATTCAATGAGAAAAAATGATCAATTTCATAACATCACTGTTTAATAGTGTGCACATATAAATAATCTTTTTTAATGTTTTATGATCTCCAAGACAACATCTCTATTGAATGAGCATATTTTTAGTACTCCTGTAATCGGTGCTCCTTTACTAGAAATAGAAAAAAAAATTGGGACTTATATGACATTAACAATAAAGGAGTGGATGGAATAAATGCAAGTAGGTGGATTACTTTTTTTCAATTTTAGTGAATGATATACCGAGTCTTTAGAATTATGGGAGCACCGAAAATATTTTCCTATTGGAGAGCAGCCACACTGAAGATGGTGGTTCACATTAGGGTGCTTTTTCTGACAATCAGGCTGCGTACTTCTGATTGTTTGATACAGTTATTTATACATATTCAGATCAACCAGCATGATATCCATGCTGAGAAGAAGAAAGCAAAAGAACCATGCCTGAATGATGGATTGGATGGGACTTATATTTTTGTTGATGTTGCATTCTTCTTTGAGTTAAGTATTGATAAATTTGGCATGTCTTCTGCTGTTGTAACCAATGCATCCTGCAATTTATACATTCTAATGGATTGGAAATAGTCAGAAGTTAGAAGAAAAAAAACTTGGGATTTGGCTTAATTTAGTGAGCAGAAAATGGATTTTCTTTTAGATAACCAGTTACTATATGATTAAGGACGAGTTTGTAATGTTGTTATATATGATTCCAAATTCACATATTGTATTTTTTGATTAAATTTAAATCCTGTTATTTTAGCGTTGACATGACATTGCCATTTTAAGACAGAAACATAACTGTTCACTCTGAAAAAAAATGTGGAATCCACTCCTCACATTTTTGTTTTGCTGCACCAAAAAATCATTCACAACAAGATTTTAATAAATCTATAAGAACTTAGTTAATTTAAAATTATAGGATTTTACAGTGGGCCTCATACGTGGGCCTTTGTAACTTGATTGGACCTTCATTTGACTCAAAAAAATTTGTTCGACTATTTCTTGACCGGTTCTTTTACCATTTAGTTATTTGCGTTGATTGAATCGGATACATAACTGGTTCACTAATTTTTTGGTAGAATGGGCTGGTTTTGGTCTGGTTTATTCACCTTCATATTAAGTAATCCACTACTGAGAAACATGTTCCCCATAACAATAATCCAATGTTTGTGACCTTTGTAACCTTTTATGAAGGATTCAAATTGAAGTTTGTGATAAATTTATTATAAAGTTTGTACAAGTATCATTACTCTTTTAAAATGTACAAGTTGTTTAATGATCTTAACATTTGAAAATTAAAAACAAAAATGAAGATAATGCTGATTAACATATAAATTTCGGACAAGGGATAGGTAGTTCTAACTGGTAAGAATCAAAACAGTTTACAGGTAAAGTTAGGTTTGACTCTTGACATAAGCTACCCTTCTTTATTAAGCTACATGTAAGTACCTCTAAACCTTCGCTAAGGCTTGTGTCATGGCCTAGCCTTATAATACAATTGCCTTATTTCCTCCAAAGCTTATTGTGCTATCTTTTCAACGGGATGGACAGCGTGTGATTACAAGCTGTATATCCTAATCTTTGCATAAAAATAGAGTGCTACTACTACTAAAATTAAGACTCAAAAAATGAAACATTTTGCTTAGTTATTTAAGAAAATTAAACTTAATCAAGAACAACACTTACCTAGTAATTAAATATTCTGCATCATTTAAATAAATTTCGTACAAATTTAAGAACTCCCAGTCAAAGCATAACTACATTCTTCAGATAAACATGCGTGGCACTTAGTACTGGTAGGCAGGCATAAATTACTTGAATCTTTGATAGGTAAAATTTACTTTACTGCATACAATCAAAAGGAGAGAAAGAGCCAGAGTAGTAAGACAATGTACATTATAAGACCATAGAAAAAAATACCCTGGTTGAACTTGAATAGTCTTCATATAATTATTTAAGAAAACATATTCTAGGTTGTCAGTAGCGGCCCGTAGCACAGCTAAACCGCTACCGTAACGGGTAGCGGCGGTCGGCCGCTACAAACCGTGACGCTACGCGACATTGGCCATAGCGGAAGGTAGCGGCGTAGCGTAGCAGCAATACCTCTACCCGCTACACCGCTACACCACTCTCATGTTGGAATTTGATGGAGAATCCGGAGATGATGATGATTTTCTTTATTAGTTCACTTTCTGTACTTGACTATTTGACAATTTTATTGTTTAGTTGTGTTTAATTTTAGATCCTTCCTTTATGTTCCTTGTATTTGACATTGATTGTGGAATTATGTGTTTGATT
Organism: Gastrolobium bilobum; assembly: GCF_033153095.1. Taxonomy (NCBI): domain Eukaryota; kingdom Viridiplantae; phylum Streptophyta; class Magnoliopsida; order Fabales; family Fabaceae; genus Gastrolobium; species Gastrolobium bilobum. Next base: position 112,116 of record NW_026896870.1, on the reverse strand, counting down.
TTGTGTGACTTCTTATGTTTGAGCATTAATACTAAAAGCGGTATTGCCTCGTTTCTTGATTATTAGTATAATATATGTGGAATTAATACTTCACCGTAGCGGTAATACCGCTACCCGCTACACCATTTTCAGGGTTGGCCGCTACCGGCCGCTAACTGCTATTGACAACTATGAACATATTGTTTGGGTCATGCAGTAGGACCATATGCTCAAGAGTCAAGACATGTAGGCTACAATGACATTCATGGAATCAAAATGCCAAAGCATGAGAGATTATGTTTAGTTATTCAGTCTAACTACAGGATTTGGAGTATAATTTCAATTTGTGAACATGACAAACAAGAAATCAACAACAAAATCTAGCTTTCCAGTCCCTACCAAGTGCATGATTTCTAAGCAAACTATTGTGTGAAAAGAGAAAAAAAAAAAAAAACAATAACAACAACAAAGAAAAACCCAAAACAGAACTAGAAAGATAAAAATAGAATTATAAGGCAGGAGCACACTTGATGGTCCTCATCTTGGAGCTTTCTTTCTCCATTCTGTTCTACCCCGGTTTATCTCAAGTCCTTCATCAGTAGACAATCTTAGTAGATGTAGGAACTGCTGGCAGGCTTGTGTGTCTTCCGTTGCTATGGCAAATCCATTTGTACCTTTGAGTTCTGGAACCACCTCAGCACCCTCAAGTGGTTCCTCACTGGTGAGGGAGTCAACTATGTCATTTCGTTGGCACTCTCTTCTGTAATCCAAGGTGATACTCTGCAACTCATGGCTATCAATGATTTCTTGAGGCATGCTCTGACAAAGTAATAATACAGTTAGTCAGCTAGTCACACCAAAAAAACTAACATTATTTTTTTATATGAAATTAATGATTTAGGTCAGGTCTATGTGTGTATTTATGACAAGGATATTAAAAGCATAAGCAACAAACCAGAAGAAGTTACAAAGAATTGCAATTTAAAAGAAGTGCATGGAAGTTTATTTCTACACAATTACTATTTGAAACTTCTTCCTGACAATGTTAAAATGGGGAGAGTGACCATTTTGCTACGTTTGGACAAAAAAATTACCAGACTGCCACGCCAACAGTAAATTTTGCCAAAATGCCACACGGCATAATTCGCTACACAGTGTAGCGAAATATGCCACGTCAAAACGCATAGAACCAAAAATGCCACATGTCAAATTTTGCAAAATTCGCTACATAGGGTAGCGAATTTTGCAAAATTTGACATGTGGCGTTTTTGGTTCTGACGTGGCATATTTCGCTACACTGTGTAGCGAATTACTTGCATACATAATTCGCTACACTGTGTAGCGAATTATGCCGCGTGGCAGTTTGGAAAATTTTACTGTTCACGTGGCATTCTGATAATTTTTTTGCCAAAACGTGGCATTTTGATCACTCTCCCGTTAAAATGCAAGTCCCAGTCGCATGTCTTTTGAAAAAAGAAAACAAATACAAGTATCCAAATCATTAAAGAAAAGTAAATATATATATATATATATATATATATATATATATATACATATAGAAAGCATGTCAAGTGAGAGTACTCGTTTATCAAGAGAGCATGATGAATTGATGAGTAGTTTTAATTTTGATCCAAAGTCCATGTAAAGTTTTTAATTAACACTCACTAAATCATGATTGACAAATCATTAAGAGTTTGACTTTTTAAGCATTTGTCATATAGTCAAACTCTTGTCGTGATAGGGAAATTCATGAATAAGCCATAGTGTAAAAAACTTTTGCATTGACATGGGATGGAAGTCCCATCCATCCAAGCACACAGACCAACAGAGGGTAGAGATCAGTTCATGCTGATGCAAAACAAGACACACATCCCGGAATATCTTACAGATATATTTTGTTGTCAATGCAACCACTGAATTATTAATAATTGTGATTTTGATCAAGGTGACAAAATTTAGAAAAATTGGACCAAAATAAGTATGCTATCAAGTAATTGATATTTTCTTATATTTAAAAATATTGCACTACGAGATATAAAGATGGGGTACAACAAAAAGGGTAAAATAAAAATATGCATGAAGTGTCAGTAGAACCAAACTCATAAATAATGAATAGAAAGTATTTCAATAAATTAAAGAGACAATATAACAACCTCAAGCACCCATCCAATATAGGTGACATTGTTAACATGGTGATTCATGTCCAGATCTGCTCTTCTAGGCTGCAATATATAAAAGCATAGTGAGAAGGCCAATTATTTTTACTCCAATGAAATTCTTTATTTTGTGCCTGATTAAAAAAGGAAAAAGATTCTTTGAGCCAAATGATCATACCACAAGTCCAACTCTGGAAGACTGAGCAGGATCTTCCAGTTTTGGAATTTTCTTCAAGCAATTACTATCCTCCTCAGGAATTGCTAACCTAAAACCACAAAATAGAAATAGGAAAAAGGGAACAAAAATTAACCACTTTTAACCTAAGCAGCAATCCAGCCAGGTTATTGAAATTCACTAACAGACAGGTAATGTAATTGGGCAACCAACACCATATGCCCCATAAAACTCCAACCAAGATACTTGTAGTATGCTTACTAAGACTGAAAAAATTGTTTAAAATTTAATTTTTGTACCAATGAAAAAAATAATTCATTATAGGAAGTTTCTGCTTGTAGAGGCCCCCAATTAGGAAGGTGAATGAGAGAGGAAATCAGGATGGGTCCAATTACTTAATTGGGCCCCTCCCTGTTATTAATAGTAGTTCCAGTTAACTGGTTTTGTTAGATATATTAGATACAGTTACCTCAGAAGCCCCAGAAATTATTCCTCATCTGCTTAAAAACACAATTCAAAAGCAACTAAACAAAGCAAAACATTGAGTAAATTTTGAATGTTTTAGCGCATTATCGATATATGGTAAAGAAAAGTGCCTACCTGGGCTCTCGAGGACAAAACATCAAAACCTCCTCTCGAACATCATCAGAAACTTTTTGGAGTCGTCTGGTGTCCTGATTCATCATTAACCACTTGCTAAATAATAAAATGTAGATGGTCAGCTTTACTAAAACTATCGAAAACAAGTGATCGCATCAGACAGTATAGCATACAACATAACATGTCAAAATTTAGAGATGCGCCAATTTACATGATGCAAAGGAATTCATTGTTAACGTCACTTGATTTGTATCAAAGGATAGTTTTCTGTCAGATCTAGATCTTAGGACATTATTATTTCTGAACTTTAACAATTTATAAAATTCTGAGCATCCTTGTCACTTGGGTACGGAGTTCAATGACCAGTAGCTTAGCCTCCTATTCTTTTGCCACTAAATAGGCCAGGTCATAGGCTTATTGCCGATGGTTGGTATCACAAGAAACTATTATGAGTTCAGATGAGGACATAGATTTTAAAAGTGCAGAGGACATCGAAAACAAAATCATGGGAAGGTCCCTCTAAATGGTTGCCCCAAAAGTAAAAAGTGGTCAGATATCATCCTACATGATGAAGGCATATACTACCAATCATTAACAATTGATTAGATTAGCATCTATGAACTGGAAGGTTCCAAACCAGAAAATCTCGGTAGGCTGTTACTGTATAACACTGATCATATAATTATTATAGGGAAAAATATCTAAATCTACCATGACCGTCCAATTTGAAGGCGAAACTAGTACCTTGTTGCTCTTCCGATGACTTGATCAGTTGCATGGTCTTTAAGTATAAAATCACGCCTTACTCCAACCCTCCCTTCCCCTTGACACCATGTCTCTATCTCAACAACATCACTCCTGTTAGAAAAAATTTAAGTTAGATTTAGCAAATTACAGTTTATAAACTGAGTGTATTGAAGCGCAAAACCCACCAAGCAGGGTATTTGTAGATTTCAATGTGCATGCGAGCAGTCACCCATATGAGACGCAATTTTCTCATGGTAGGGGTTGTTGCAAAACCATCAGTTGAATATCCAACACTCTGAGCATGATTACATCCAACCTCCTGCAACACAAAGTCAGTAGACATTTCAAAGCAGAATTGGTGTGGAATACAATTGCACATATACTTTATATTAGACAAATCCAGTTCCTCCAGTGACCAATAAAGAATGATCAACAGAAGTAATACAGTGTTCAACTGACAAGATAAACATTTGCAGATAATCAAATTCAACAAAAAATTTAAATTGAGACTTCAAAGTTCAATAGGCTAAAGTTTCTCAGTTGAGAAATCAGTAGACCTGCAATATCAGCAAGTACAAGATATGTAGCTCAATACAGAACAGACATTATCTGCTGAAAGGAAATAGCTGAAACAAACATTCAAGCGATTTAGAAGAGTTGTGTAATCCAAGAAAAACCAGACAAATAAACAATCCCAGCTGCCAAAATTCACAAAACTCATTAAAAATAAAAAGTCAACTAAACAAATTATTAATTCTAAAAAGCATGAATAAGAAAGATAAGAGCACAATTTTCCAAAATTTTGTCCTCCATGCATGGAACTCTGCCATCAAGATCTGCACAAATGAAATTGGTACAAAAAAAAAAACAACCTTAAATGCCAAAAATCTTCAATTTGTACTTCAAAAAAGATTTCCAGTCAAAAGAGGCAAAAAAAAAAAAAAAAAACTGCACAAGAACCAAGAAATAAAACAACCCCAAAGCCAAAAATCTTCATTTTATACTTCCAAAAAAGGAAAAAAAAAAAAAAGTTCCCACTTCCCAATCAAAAACAGGAACAAATGCACATGAACCAGAAACTTCCAGATGTCTAAAATCCCACCCCCAATCACAATCAAAAGATTAAACGTCCACTTGTCCCTCACAAACAATTGGATCAAACAATCAAATCACCAAAGAAGCAAACAATTCAAAACTCAAAATCAAAAACCAAAACCTGCAAGAGATTTGCAATGGTTTCAACAGTAGCAGTCTTATTGATCCCAACTTCATAGCTTCTGACAATGAACTTCTCCTTATAAGACAACCCATCCTCCGTCAAGCTCCCAAGCCGCAACCGGTCCGCCAAACTCCCCGAATCCGGTTCGACCCGGTTCACCGCAGCACCGTCCCTGTTCGATACCACGGCCACAATCGGCGACCCTCTGGTCACCGGAAACCGGAACCCGGCAGTGGTGCTCCTCCCCCGGCTAGCAAGAACAGAAGCGGGTCGACCCATTAACCCACATTGGGCGAGGAATTGAACCCGGTCTGCGCCATTGCACGAAAGCTTCAACATTTTTTTTTTATTGAAAACACAGAAATTAAAGAAAAAGGGTATCAGGATCTGTCTGAGTGTGTAAGTGGGTATATGCAGAAATTGTAGTAGATAGATACGAGGAGATAATTGAGAAGAGGAAAATGATGTAGTGGTTAATGCAGTTGCAACTTGTAAAGCGTTAAAGAAGTGATTTTGAATATAACGATGTTGGATAGGGATGGCAAGAAACACAGCAATGTGAGTGAATGCGGCACGTGTTATCAATGACCATTTTTTTGTTTTTACCAAATTGCCTTTGTCTTTTAAACTTTTTACCCCAAATGTTTTGTACTTTGTCGACATGTCAAGTGTGGAGCTCATGAATTTCTTACAGACATGCACCAACTTATGTTAGAAATAGTTTTTATTAACAACTCAATTTAAATTATTAGAAACTAACTTAATTTAATTTATTAACTTAAATTACAAGATTTTGTTAGACCAGTTTCCTTTCAGCTTAAAAATTAAGGGCCAAATTGGTAACCGGATAAAGATGATATGATATGATATGATAGATTATTATATTTTATTTTTATGTATTATTTGGGGAACTAAAAGAATATAATAAGGCTATCATGTTGGCTCATCTTACCATACCTGTAGGCTATAGATAAATCTTTGGTATTATTATTATATCCAAGTGGGTATAATATTTTTTCAATTTTGGAAAAAAGTGTAATATGGGGGGAATTTTTTTTTGAAAAGTGTTGAATTTTTTTCCAAAAGTGAAAAAATGTTGTACCCACTTGAGTACAACAATGGTACCAAAGATTTATCCGCAGGCTACACCAAAATAAATTATCTTAAAAGAGGAATCGGGTTAGGAAAGAACAAAATAGGAGATTATATGTCACATCCTCTCATCCAAATACAAACTTATATTCTTCTCCTAAGAACTTTAGCATATGACAGTCTCCCTTTGTCACTGAATCAATTACCGCTGCCTATGGTGCATGTCATGGGTCACCTCTACCACCCATTGTCACTCCCATCAACCACCACCATCGTCACACATCATCACCAGCATCATTAGTCACCACCACAACATTGATCAACCCCTACAATTGTCATCGGTCACCATGAGCATTGCCACCACTACTTCCACTGACTATCCCACCAACCAACTGCCACCATCGTTGTCGTTGCCATTAGCCATTGTCGTCGTTGTCGGTCGCCACCACAAACCAGTTGCCCCCAACTATTAAGCACTAGGTACCAACCATCACCACCATTGTTGTCGGTCAGTGGCGGACCCAGAAAATTGTATTTGTGTCTGCACATTTAGTGGTGGATCCGCCGTTGCATATAGCTCTAAACACTGGTGGTAGGAATGACAAGGAGCATGCCTTGGCCTCAGAAACAACGGTTGAAACATTGAACATGATGCAACAAGATACAGATGAGAGATAGGAGAGGAGTTCATCCAATTTGTCATCAGTGGATGTATCCTCTGATGCTGAGAGTCCAGTAAATGGTCAAACTTCTATGGCAAGCACCTCAAATCATATTTTAGTGACAGCTCAAAAGCAAGTTGTTTCCCCAAATGCTGATCCTTCTTACCCCTCCTTGGAGGAAAATTTTTCCTTGTTTCTTTTAAGTACTTTAAATTATTTGTGTGTAACAAGAACCAAGCGAAGGAAAAATCGAGCTATATTCCAGAAAATTAATGTCTGCAATTGTAGACATAAGAACACATGTAGGTCCTCCATTGTTGTCGGTCAGTCATTACAATTATCACTGGTTATTGTTGATAACGTCACTAACACCAGTATAAAATTATATTTAAAAAAGGATTTTTTATCTATATATATTAAGGGTTCATTTTTTCTACAGTGAATGTAGATAACTTATCTACATTGAATCTAAAACGATGTCGTTTTGAGGCGGAAATCAAGGTATTTTTGTAATTATAATTTATTTCAGGGTTATAAGAGTCCTTTTTATTATAATTTTTTTATTTTTTAACCCAAAATGATGTCGTTTTGAGAGCGAATGTAGATAACTTATCTACATTCACTGTAGAAATATTAAAGCCATATATTAATTACCATAATACTATATGGTTTAGTTTAAATACCAGATAATATTATCTTATTAAACTACTTATCTAATGTATACCAAATACATGATAAAATACGACTTTATCAAGTTTATGTCATTTCCTAGTTTTATCTTGATATTTTACCTTATTTATTCCTAGTCCACTAAAATCAATCGACCCAGAAAGAGGGGAAACATTGATGGTTTCTCATGTTGTAGGCATATTGGCTAGATGTATGGGAGGAGATTTCCTCAACTATAAATTTTTTAATGATAATTGTAATTTGGAGAGTTCTATTTTTTTATATAAATGTCGCTAGAGCACACATGTAAATATGTTTTTTTATATATTTTAGTGACTTGTTTAGAATCAACGAGAAAAGAACTAATCAGGTTTTTAATATATATATATATATATATTAAAAGAAAAAATTAATTACCAACATGTAACAATTTTATACTGCGCGTACATGTCAAATGTGTAGCTCATCAACTTATGAAGAGTTTCTCATCTCACACACATGCACCAACTTAAATTTATTAACTTAAATTTAATGAGTTTGTTTGGCCAATTTTTGCCATCTTAAAAACTACTTTAAATAAAAATAAAAATAAAAATAAAAACTCAAAAAATAAAGTTAAAGCAATTTTAATGTTAGTTGGGCAACCAAGCTACTAATTAGGCAAGGGAAGATGAATATCGACTTTGAAACAACAGCAGCGAATCAAAACCTTCTTACTGCACTTTACTTTCAGGTGATTGAGCTCTTGGTACCACTTGACATGTGATCCATACACAACACCTTGCCAACATCATCATTGTGAACCGTTCTAATCAAGGGATATAGGGAATTTAAGTTGTTTCTCCATGCTTTTGTGCAAGTGAAAAAAGTAATATTATTATTATTATTATTATCATAAATGGAAATAAAAAAAACTAAAATTTCACTTGACAATTTTTTTTATGAGAAATTTTTTACATAATTTTCTTTTATAAAAAAATTACCTCTTTATTTTTTTTTCTAAAAACTATTTTATCCAATTTTTCCTCTAAAAGTGAAAAAGAATATGAAAATAAATAAAAAATGTAGTTATTAAATATACAAATAAAAAGCTAAATAGCACAAAATCTATACTCAAAAGGTACTTAAAATCATACAATATATTATTACTGAAATTAATTTTTTTTTTCCTTCTAACTATATATATAGCATCCATGCAATTTGGAGGGTTGGGTAAGATGACAATATAAGTACTATCAGGGATGAAAAAGCTATCAAACTAGCAAGGGTTTCAATAATGAGTTTTTTAAATGTACTACCGATCTTTTAGGTAAAAAAATGTCCATATAATTTGTTTTTCAAAAGATATTTCAAATTAATATGGTCCGATCAATCCTGCACATTGATTGTACGAGACAAGTCACACATATCAACTATGCAAAACTTAATGTCAGTATGAAAGTCTTACACTTTAACTGTAAGAGACTTTTAAGTAACGCACATTAACCGTACGAGACTTTTAAGTCACGCACGTTAACCGTACAAGACTTCTAAAGTCGGTACGTTAACTATGCAGATCTAGTGCTAGGGTGGAAGTCTCACATGACAAATATACTGCACTTTGCGAGACTTAAAAATACAAATGTATGAGACTATATATGAGAGTCCGTAAGTTTATTGCATGTGGGGCTTTTACACTATCACTATGTCTCACATGGTTAACATATGTGACATAAAGGGGTCGTTTGGCACGAAGTATTTTCTTGGATTTTTGGGAAACTGAATTTTTTTAAATTTTAAATTTTTAAATATTATCGTAAACGGAAGGTAAAAATCATATTTTTAAAAATTAAGATTCCTGTACCAAACGTCCCCAAGAGTTTCATACCAACACGGTCAATGTGAAAATTTCCAATTTAACACTAAGTCTTATATGTCAACGTACAAATAGTTGTCATACAGGTTACTCTAAAATATCTTTAAAAAAAAAAAAAAAACTAAATAGGTATTTAATTTGGCCAAACACATTGGTATGGTTAAAAAATTAAAGTCAAAGCTAGATAATTATTATGCTAATTAGTTATGATAAATTTTATATCTATGTGAGTTTCTTTTACAACTCGAGCAGCGGAGATAACAAGAAAACCTGATTAAAAAAATAATTAACATCATTAAATAAAACAATTACATAACACCCATGCAATTTATAGAAGTTGACGTTTGAACGGCAAGCTAACCCTATTAAAAAACTTGACTTATTCCCCTTTGAACGGCGAGCAAATCCTATAAAAAATAGCCCCGTGTCACTCGTATCTGCTTATATCAACACAATTCAATTGGAAATAGCCGCCTGGCTTTTAATTATAAGCTGTCGGAGTTCATCAAAAAAATAATAGCAGACACCGGGTTGTATGAACAGAGAGTTAAGTATCCTTCAACATCCATCCATTAATGTTTCAGGCTTTTGTCAACAATCAACTTCATATTTTTTTCACTTGAGACTTCAACATCCTGCAATTAAGGTTCCTGCCTTTAGTCAACTATTGGTGAATTAGCACTTTCTATGACTTAGTCATGTAACAGTCAGCCACGTAACTGATTTTTTTGGGTAATATCATTTCATTGGTCACCTTATAAGGTGTTTTATCAAATAACAACTTGTACACGTAATATTGGATATGTAAAAAATTGTCCCATCATAACTTTTAATTTTTTTAAACCTTATTAGTTTTTCCCCAAAATTATGTTTAACGTTACACATACATGAATATATTGTTAGAGTAAAAAATTAAAATAAAAAGACAATTTAACTCTTTAATTTATTTACTTTTTAATTAGATACCATAGCTCTTTTATTTTATTTTATTTTGATCCTTTGGGAATAGATAAGGAAAGTTATATATTCAAATTAACAATTTTATTGGAAGAATTAATGAGTGTATGTTACATAGACCTGTGGATAAAAGCTATTCTAAAGAATAAAAAAAATTAAAGGGGTATTCATTTTTCATTTAATTAATAGTATACCGTCATCTTAATTCATTAAAATTTCGAAGTAAATATGCCTTTATTTACTCACTTTAAATATAATCTTTTTTTGGATAACACTTTAAATATAATCTAACTTTAACTTTAAATAAGCATTTTATATGATTTAAAAGTTACCATTTAGACCAAATGGTGGTAGCTCAGTTGGCGCATGGGAGCTGAGCAGGTGGGGGTGAGGGCATGTGTTCGAACCTCCCAGTACCACCTTTGGGAGGGGTTTAAAGCCTTAATCCTGGATCCGCCCCGAATCGGACTAATCGCGAAGCGATGAACCGATGGAATATTTCCAAAAAAAAAAAAGTTACCATTTTGTGGCCAAAGTTACCATTTTATTTGGTCTACGCTTCTACCACCTTGCAGGGAGACTTTCTTTGGGAAGTCTTCATGAATAGTTATATTGGAACTGGAAGCATAAGGTGAAAGTTACAGGTATGATTTCTTGGACTAAAATGTTTGTTGTTGGCTGCTGGTTGATTTGGGATTGGTGTAACAATGTTGCACAGGCCAACCATCCTCTCCTTTGTTACACTCACATTTTGCTGTGATTGACCTTGCACAGCATGTTTGTGCTGCATTTCAAAGGGACGCTTATGTTTCATCTCAGTGTCACATTCTTTGGCTGCCTCCTCTAATAGAATTTAAACACAGATGATTTCTTGGGCAATTCAGGTGTGGCTGCTTGTGGTGGGGTTTTGCGCGACTCAAATGACAGTTGGAAATGTGGATTTTCTTACAAAATTGGTTCTTGCTCAGCATGGAATGTAGAATTATGGGGTGTTTTAAAAGGCTTCCACCTTGCTTGGCACAAGGGTATCAAGAAGTTAGTCTTGAAAGCGACTCTAGCTTTGTTGTCGCGTTGCTCACCAAATACGATGAGATAGCTCGAGAGCCATCTTTGGTGACTTAGATTCTAGCATATTAATCAATCAGAATTGGCAAGTTCATTTCATTCACACGATGAGGGAGACTAACAGCTGCGTTGATTGGAGGACGAATCTTCTACTCGATCACATAGAAATAGATTATGATTATGCTTTTTCGGATCCCCTTGTGGCCTTCTATTGTTTTTGTTTGCGGATTCTTCAGCCCCTTCTCGCATTTGGAGTGGTCGCTAACTATTTTGATTTTTTTTCTTGCTTTTGGTTTTTCTAATTCTCTTCACGTGACAAAAATAAATAAATAAATGACATATAAACAACCTTACATAACTCATTCCTCAAAATGCATATTTCGATGACCCAACATGTTATCAATATACCAAACCAGCAGCTAAGATTTACATTTAGTTACGCTTTACCTCACCACTTTGCATTTCAATGATTCATAAACCCTTATTTTATTCTATTCCTTTTTCAACAAGAGGACCAATATATGAAGTTAAAAGAAGAGTGCAGCTTCCTAAAAGCAGGTACATGGGCAGTCAACGAAATACATATCAAAATAATCGGTTGGGATGTAAATGGGTCAGACAGCTAATTAGGGGTTTATACTTTATCAGTCTTGACTTGATCCGTTTTAAAATAGTACGGATTTAAGCTTATTAAAATGCCTTTTTAGAAATGAAACCACAAATCTTTTTCAAAAGGCTTGGCCTCTAAGCCTCTAGGCCGGACATATATTTTTTAATAAAATAATATCTTATTATTTTTTAATAAAATAATATTTTAAGTTGTGGTGTGGCTCCAACAATAATTATACTATTTTGACTTTCTGTTAACTTAAACATATGAATGAAGCAAAATAATCATAACCTATACTTTATAGGGTATAATATGTCATTTTTGAAGGTTTAATAGGCTTGATAAACTAGACCAAATATTATATTTTTTTAAAACAAATTTAATCAAGCTTATAATTTGACTTTATCAGGCTAACAAGCCAAAATATGCTTGAAATATTTTACATAAACTTAATTCATTTAGACTAAAACCTGAATAATTTAGCCCCTAGCAACCAACAGTATTGGGCTTAATTAGGGGTTCAATATCTTATCCCATTCATATTAATTATTCAATATCTTTCACTTCAGTTTCTCGCACAATGTATCTTTTTAATGAGGATATCCACATCCACACACAAGGCGTGGGACCTAGGGACATAATAGTTTTGGCACACAAATGCATGACATTCTACAGGATATTCAAATGATCCACATCCATCACATACGCACGACTGATATATGGACTTTTGGCCATTGCTCCTCTGCATGACTACATCCTCATCAGCTATATATGCACCCCTTTCTTTTCATTTACTCGCGAGAAACTTGCCCTCTAACACGATTGTCTTAGCATTTAGCACTAATTAAAGCCGACGACATGTTGAGCCTTGGTAACTCATACCAAAACCTCTTAATCGGTCCATATAATAAAGTTCATCTTCCCTTTGGTTTGAACATCCACTCTCATAGAGTACTCCATATCACACCTAAAGAAAGCAGCCACCCAGAGCAGCAAAGCCCTTTTGACTTGGTGCTTGATGTTACTTTACATTTAGTGAAATATGGGATCACCCTTATGGTTTTTTCTCGTTGTATGCCAATTTAGAACTGTTGGAAATCGACAACACACAAATCGAAAACGGAAAAGAAAGAGAGAGAGAGCGAGAATAGACACAGCGATTTACCCTGGTTCACCCAATTTAGGCTACGTCCAGCTCGTGTGTAGTATATTCACCTCACCGCCACAAATCGAAAACGGAAAAGAAAAAGAGAGAGAGCGGAACCCCAGTTGCCTTTCTGCTGACCCCGACAACTAGGGCCATTATCAGCATGCGAGGTATGAGCCATACCCAACATTCTCCCACTTGGTGAATGCTTCGCATGTTTCTTCAATCCCAATGTAGCTGTACACCATTCAAACTTCTCTGAAGTCATTGCTTTGGTCAGAAAATCAGCATTGTTGACCTTTGTGTCAACCTTCTCCAGCAATACAACCTTGTCTTCAATCTTCTCTCTGATGAAGTGGTACTGTATGCCGATATGATTGGTCCTCGCATGGAAACCTGGGTCCTTAGCCAAGAAAATGGCGCTCTGACTGTCACACCCAACGATCATCTCTCCTTGTGCAAAGCCAAGCTCTTTGCACAACCTCGGTAACCAAATAGCTTCCTTAACAGCATGTGTCAAGGCCATGTACTCAGCCTCTGTAGTAGATAAAACAACAGAGCTCTGCCTCTTACTCATCCAACTTATAGCTCCGCCGAATGATGAAACAACATATCCACTTGTAGACCTTATACTATCAATGTCACCTCCCCAATTAGCATCCACAAAGCATCTCAGTTCTAACAATGTCTGTCCCCTTGAACCCTTCACGCATTCATAGCATAACCCAAGGTCAGACGTACCACGAAGATAGCGGAACACACGCTTCACAGCCGTCCAATGCTCCTTTCCTGGCTTGGACATATATCTGCTCAATACTCCCACTGCTTGAGCAATATCAGGCCGAGTACAAATCATGGCATACATCAGACTCCCAACTGCACTAGCATAAGGAACTGACGCCATCTCCTATTTTCCTTCTTCAGTCTTGGGACACTGGTCAGCCGATAACTTAGAACCAGTAGACATGGGAGTCAACACAGGCTTGCAGTCAGTCATCTTGAATTTCTTCAGGACATCTTCTATATACTTCCGCTGACTTAACCATAATCTTCCTTTGTCATGCTCCCTCTTAATCTGCATACCCAAGATTACATTTGCAGCGCCTAGATCTTTCATTTCAAATTGCTTTGCTAGCAGTCCTTTAACAGTGTTGATCATCTTCGAACTGTTTCCAACGAGTAACATGTCGTCAACATACAAAGTTAGAATAACAAAGTCACCTTCTAACCTTTTCACATAAACACAGTGATCAACATCACAACGGTCAAAGCCAAGCTTCACCGCATAAGTGTCGAACTTCATGTACCACATCCTCGGGGATTGCTTCAGGCCATACAGAGATATATTCAGCTTATAGACTAGCTCCTCTTTGCCTCTTGCAATGAACCTCTCTGGTTGCTTCATGAAAATAACCTCCTCCAAATCACCATGAAGGAAAGCCGTCTTCACATCCAGCTGCTCCACCTCTAGGTCATATGCAGTTACTACAAACAAAACCAGTCTTATGGAATTTAACTTTGCAACAGGTGAAAATACCTCACCATAATCAACCCCTTCTGCCTGTGAATATCCCTTTGCAACCAATCGAGCCTTGTAGCGCTCAATCTCCCCATTGGCACCAACTTTCTTCTTGAACACCCACTTGCAACCAATTGCTTTTCGGTCTGCAGGTAGATTCACCAAACTCCAAGTTTGATTTTTCATTAGAGATTTCATCTCTTCTTTCATAGCTTCCTCCCACTGTTTGGCATCCTCCGAGCTCCTAGCTTGCCTTACGGTGCTCGGATCATCACCTGTAATACTAAATGCACAAACATCATCACTAGCACACATGATATAACTTTCAGGTGTATATCTCTCAGATGGTCTTCTTTCCCTCGTGGATCTCCTCAGCACTGGTGCTTCAACCTCAGCCTCAGTTTCAGAAAATTCATCCTCTACCTCGTTATATTTAGCAGCTTCAGAATTCAAATTTTCCAATTCAACCTGTGAGTTTACTGTATCCTCTTTCAAACCCACACCAACTGCACTGTCTGTGACTTTTCAGGAGCTTCAGGAAAAATTTGATTCAACTTACATTCCCTGAATACAACGTCTCTGCTGTAAGTTACACTTCTAGTATCCGAATTCCACAACTTATAACCTTTGACGCCATCCTTGTACCCAATAAAGATACACTTTTCAGATTTACTGTCAAGCTTGCTTCTTTTCTCCTTGGGTACGTGCATATATGCTTCACAGCCAAACACTCTAACATGAGATACGTATGACCTTTTTCCAAACAGTGCTTCATACGGAGTCTTCTCCATTAAGGCCGATGTAGGAGATCTGTTCTTCAGATAACAAGCAGTAGCCACTGCCTCTGCCCAAAACTCAGCTGCCAAGCCTGCAGCGCTCATCATACTCCGTGCTTTCTCCATGAGAGATCGATTCAACCTCTCTGCCATCCTATTCTGTTGAGGTGAGTAGGGCGTAGTCTTCTGTCTTACAATCCCATTGCTCGCACAAAACTGGTCAAATTTTGTTGAACAGAATTCCCCTCCATTGTCAGTTCTTAGCACCTTGATTTTTCGATCAAACTGATTTTCCACCAAAGCCTTGAACTCACAGAATTTATCGAACACTTCATCCTTGCTGCGCGAGAAATATATCCACACTTATCTTGAAAAATCATCAGTAAAAGAAACATAATACCTTGATTTTCCATGTGATGCTACAGGTGTGGGGCCAAACACGTCGCTGTGTATCAGGTCCAGAATCCCCTCAGATCTTCCTCCTATGGAATCAAAAGATACCCGATTTTGCTTCCCTTGCAGGCAATGCTCGCAAAATCTAAACCCCATAGAGCAGCTCGGAATTCCTTCCACCAACTTCTTTGATGTTAGAGTCTCCAGACCTTTTACTCCAATATGCCCCAGCCTTCTATGCCATAACATAGCAGTGTCCTCCTCCGCCTGTTCTGAAACATAGCTTTCACCACTGAATACTGTGCTACCCAGCAGTTTCCACAATTTACCATGACACTCTCCTCTTGCAATAACCAAAGCTCCTCGAGTCAGCTTGCAAGAATACTTGTCACTGCTAAAATTAATACCAGCATCTGCCATACTACCAACGGAGATCAGATTTTTGGTAAGCCCCGGAATATGCATCACACTCGGCAGATTCTTGACTGTCCGTCACTCATCTTCAACTTTACCTTCCCACGCCCCACAATTGCATGAGTCGTGTCTGAAAGTTCGAATTGGCCTTGAAGGCCGTAGCATGTGAGAGGGAAAAACAAAAAAAATTTCGCAAGCGGAATACACATGCATGTCAAGATACATACTTTAAGACGTTTGTCATACCTTGTTCGTGAAAACTCAAGATGATCAAGGTAGGTCTGAAGGGTTCAGACCCTCTAACGCTGATCCACACCACCCGCGTCTAGATACAGGAACTCCTTCCAGTAAAGCCGCCGACTGATCACCACAATAAGGCTTGCTATGCGCTTAATGTGTGATAAAAGGAGACTATGTAAAAGTGTTTAGAAGAGTGAAGTTTTCAGAGAGAAAACCTCACAAAAGTGGCGCAGGAATAAGGAGAGAATGGCTTAGGCTTTTTACAAAACCCTAGGAGGAACATATATGCTATTAGGCGCACAAGAAGTGATCAAGAGAGTCATGATGCAATCAGATTTTTAATCCTCTAAATCCCTTCAAAAGGGCGCTCCATCAAAGAGAGAGAGAATAAGATTTGTTGCAAATCAAATCTCATCAAATCTTGCCAACAACATCCTATCATATCTTTATGATATATTAGGTTCAAAACCTAATCAAATATCTGATCATATAATCAGTTATATGGTGCACCCCATATAGCCTAAATAATGACCAGATACATTGGAGTAGTTGCATTCAAACTTGAATCAAATCACTCAAATATTCTCCCAACAGATCGTATCTTCTGGAGCTGATTCTGATGACTAACCAACAGCCAAATCAGCACCCCAAATCTTCTTAGATTATGTCCAAAAGATTTCCTCTTGATATGTTCCAACAAGATCTCATCTTATCCTTTTGTTATGAAACAACTTTTCATAGCCAATTCAAATTCGAATTTCAAACATTTGAATTCAAACGTTCAAACACTTAAATTTTAAATTCAAATTCAAATTCTAAATTCAAATTCACATTTCAAATTTCAAAATTCAAATTTCAAAATTCAAATTCAAAATTCAAATTTCAAAATTCAAAATTCAAAATTCAAATTCAAAATTCAAAATTCAAAATTCAAAATTCAAATTCAAAATTCAAAATTTAAACATTTGATAATTAATTTAACTAATTAAATTAATTAGTAATGTCTTGGACTATCCAAGCCCATTACTTAGATCTATGCGCCCTCCACCCTATCTGTGGAGTTCCAAACTACTTCTTGGGCTAATAACAATTGTTAGGCTCAATACCATTAATGCTAGAGCATCTAGACAATTAGGTGTTAGTGTGTGACCCATTAGGTCCAACATAGCCACTGACATAAATGGGCTTGGGCCCAATAAGCCCACAACCCATCTAATGACAACACAGAGCACTAACAATGCTTTGTTGCCCCAGAACTAGTTAGATTAGTGACTTGATCATCCTATTACACATATTTGGTTGTTGTATATATTTCCTTTCATCTCGGTTACCTTCCCATAAAACCTAGGGTAAGGAAGCGTATCAACCCCTGCAGTTTAGGGTAAGCTTTATTCGAAATAGGGAATCTTCAATTTACAGACTCTAAAGGCAGATCATCTCATGATCTCTTTTACTATGCATAGATTCCCGATTCCCTGTAAATGTCATCTCGATTTCTCCGGTTTACAGATAACCTAATCTCTCACAGAGATTTGACGAATTCCTTCAGCTTATCACCCTAGCCCTGTGTTCTTTCAGGACAAGCCCAACAGTATACCTATGAGTCTCCATGTTTCAGGCAGACGAGGTGCACAATCAAAGCATGCCTTCTAGAACACAGTCTAGGTAATAACTTCTGGTCTTAGGAAAGACATACCTAAATATAAAGAGACTACTCTAATGATACTCTCTGTGAAAGTTCCTCATAGAGTCTCTTTGTGGGTCTGTTCAGTGTGAGCTATACCCTTATAGGTCCACCCACGACTTTAGCTAAGATATCTCCATATCTGTAGCACATGAGGTCTATACCTTGTATCCATATACAAGTAGATAAGTCGTGTTAGTCTTACCCGAGATTACTGACCCCATTCTCAGTATCTCTAGACTAGGAACATAAAATTAGGAATAAACATCCGGTATTCTTGAATCCTCATGATTGTGATCTCATCACAGATACTCAAGAGATACTTATTTTATTCCACGGGGTTTATCAAGTTATTCATAATATATTAACATTAATTTCGAGACAGAATTATGAAACAAGATAAAGAGTGCTTTTATTTATTTGCGACAATATTAAAAAGGTCTACATCTATGTCCTTATTTAATCATAAGATTGTCTCTAGGACACCCAAATACTAACAGTGTCATCTCCCATTTTAATTGTACCGCCAGAATATGATTCATAGGTGCAGAACCATTTCCTATGAGGTGTCATATGAAACGACGCTCCAGTGTCAATAATCCAGTCATTACAGTTACTATGACTGTCAAACGCATGTACAGGTCCCCTGTACTATCATCATCATCCTTTTTTGTACCCGAAGCAGAAGGTTGTGAATCATCCCGCTTCTCAGGACCTACGCTTTTACTTCTGCAATTCCTTCTCAGATGTCCAACCTGTTTGCACCTCCAGCACCTCATTTCAGATTTATCAGATTTATCACGGGACTTTGACCGTCCCCTCGATCTTCCTCTGTGACCAGACTTTGATCTGTCACCACTCCTCCCTCTAGCAACCAGAGCCTCATTGCTGGTACCTTCAGAACCTACCCTTCTCATCTCCTCAGACAATAAGGAAGCAACAACCATCTCAAACGACAGTTTATTAACACCAGTACCAATTGACACAATGATGTGCTCCTAAGAGTTGGGCAGTGAGCACAACAAGGTGCAAGCTTTGTCTTCCTCATCCAGGTTGATGTCTATAGACGAAAGTTGTGCACAAATAGTATTAAATTCATTTAAATGTGCAGAAAAGGAATCACCTTCGCTCATCTGCAATTATACAGCCTCCTTCGCAGGAACAACTTGTTCACGAGTGACTTGCTCTGATAGAGACCTCCCAGCTTCATCCAGAGATCCTTCGTGGTCTTCTCAGAAGTTACGTTCACCAGAACGTTATCTGCCAGGCATAACCAGATCAGGCTTCACGCCTTTAGATCGTCTCTGGTCCACGCCTTCAACTCCTTCGACTCTCCGTCACCTGACGTTTCATCACCGACAGGTTTCGTTGGTACCGATGGCTTATCATCTTCGATCACGTGCCACACGTCCCTGCCAACTAGCAGGGCCTCCATCTTCAGCTTCCATAACTCGAACCCTTTTCCTCTGAACTTTTCAACCTCGAACCGTGATTGGCCAGTCGACATCCTCTCCAGATCAATTTTGCTGTTTTCTCTATGCCAAGAAAAAACCCCAAATCGCGAAACTCCAATCTGTCACAGGAACCCTGGTCGCAGAACCTAAGCTCTTGATACCAAATGTTGGAAATCGACAAAACACAAATCGAAAACGGAAAAGAAAAAGAGAGAGAGCGAGAATAGACACAGCGATTTACCCTGGTTCACCCAATTTAGGCTACGTCCAGCTTGTCTGTACTATATTCACCTCACCGCCACTCGTTACAAGTCTCTTGGTTTATAAGGCAAATATAAATAGGATTACAAAACCCTAACAGCAGCTATTCATAAGCCCAAGCCCAAACTGCTAAGAAAATTACAATAAAACAGAGGCTCACAACAGTACCTAGCCTCTACGGGCCTTTGAACTAGGGCCAGTTGCCTTTCTGTTGACCCCGACAACTAGGGCCATCATCAGCATACGAAGTATGAGCCATACCCAACAAGAACGAGTTTATATTTGAATTGTAAAAGGAATAATGGATTAAGATTATGCGTGCCTTTGAACAATCTTTAAAAAAGTGTTTTTGTGATTTTTTTTTCAATAGCTATTCTTTATAACTTCTGAAAACAAATATTATAGTTACTACAATTTTTCTAGATTCTAGTAATTTTTTTAAAATACTTATCTAATTATTGTAAAATTTGTTAGATATATCTTTTACTTACAAAAGTACTTTTTTTTTTTGAAAAAGTGTAAACAAATGGACCTCATAGTTGTTGTTATTTTTATTGGAAAGTGAATGTCTAAAACCAAAACTACAAAACTGTTATTTTAAATTGTGTTTTTACTATATAGAAAAAACTTGTATCTAACTAGAATTTAGTTACAAGAAGACTTGATGCATTTAGAATTGCTTTACTTGGGAAGGTTTAGATTTGGAACAAGATTTGATTTCTTTTCTTAATTTTTTAATTATTAGGTTGATTTGATTTTAGTTATTTCCTTATTTTATGTATGTTTAATGTTGTTTCATTTGTAATTAGATATATTTAAATTTTTATATTTTAAGAATTTTTAATTAAATTTTAGGGTTATTTAAACAGGTATTTAGGACTCCATTAGTAGGTTGTTGAATTTCAAATATTAATTATTGTTTTTGAGAACAAGGGTTCTCTTTTATCAATTCTCAAATTTGGTTGTTCAGCCTCTTTTCTATGCTTTTCAACATTAGTTAATATCAGAACTCAGGTTGGCTTAATGGTTGAACCAAATCATGGTGGGCGTGGACAACGAGTTCGTGGTGGCAGGGGATATAGAATCACCCCAAAGACCAAAGATGAACAACTGCATCAAAGAGACCTATGTGACCATGAAAACAAAGAGCTATAACGACGAGTTGAGGAACATGAATGACAATTTGCGAGATCGCAAATGTCCGTTCAAACCAAAGACACGATGGAATCCAAAGATACATTTGATGACAATGACAAGGATGGAGATGACAATCCGTTAGCAATTATGAGCCAGAAGCGAAATTAGTGGATTTAGTGTGAAGTTTAGTCTTTTCTTTCAAACATTGGGATACAAATCGAGATTATGAATATGGCTTTTTGCCACTGATTGTCCAAATCAACAGGTTGGCTTGCTTGTTGATAACGAAGACCGTTAGGATTGTCTAGTCTATGACTCTAACAGAGAATAAGATTGCGATGGTGATCCAATCTATGACAACTCTAATGGAAGACAAGATTGTGATGGTGATCCAATCTATGATGAGTCCAATTGAGAACAACATTGTGACAATGGTCCAGTCTATGATAAATCAGATGGAGTATAAAATGATGAAAATCCAAAGCAATATGTTAAATATGATAATGATTATGAAGATGGTGAGTGTAAGAACCCGCACCGTTAATTAAGGAATTTAATTAATAAATTATGCAAAATTAGGAAATGATTCCATAATTGACCCTAATAATTATTATGAGACTTTAATAATTATAGTAAGTGAGTAATAATGTTGAAAGTCGCTTTTCGGAAGAAAAGTGCAGATACCGGTTCTGCTAGTCTGTATAAATGCGTACCGAAAAAGTATCCCGGAAAATTATAATAAGGGTATGATAATTACTAGAATGATATGTAGGACTTGTAAAGCGATTTTCAAGTCCAGATAATGAGAACTGGTGCTGGAAACCGGTACTGGTTTGGAAAAGCGCGTACTGGAAAGGTGCTCAGAAAATTATAAGAAAAATATGATAAATCTTAGAAAATTATGTAGTTTCATAATCCAAAGTTTGGGATTAAAATGCTAAGCGTAGAAATTAAAGTTAATACTATGTGTTTAAGTGCGTTTGGGCTATAAATACCCTTTTAAGGGCACATAACCCTAGAAAACTGTCTCTATGCGTGAGTGTCTTGTGGTGGCTGATCAGTTTTACTCTGTGTTGGTGCTCTGTTCCCTTGTGTGAGCCTTGTGACCTTCAACCTCCATGTTACCTCTTCCTAAACACTTAGTCTTGAGGGTGTGAGTCTTGTGAGCAGAAAAGAGTCATCTTTCTAAGTTTATGAGTTGCTGTTTGTGAGGTTCTTGCTCTGAGTTGGAGAGTTTGGAGGAGAGTCATCTTGTTCTTGGTGGTTTAGAGCTCCAAGTAGCTTCCTTGGTGAGGAAATGACTCATCTTGTTGGTCCATTTTCGTGCACCTTGTTGAGTCAGTCTTGAGGGGCTGATTGTGAGCTCCAAAGAGCAACCTCTTCTTCTGTTTTGAGCTGGGGTATGTGTACCAACCTTTGATCATGAGTTTAATGCTTAAAAATGAAAGCTTGATGCATGTTAAGGCTTAAAGATGATAACTTGTTGTTGGGTAATGTTGAACACACCTAGAAATGCATGTTTAGGTGCTTTAAATCGTTAAAAACCCAACCTTGGAAGGATATCTTCACGAAATGCATTTTCTGCATTCTGTTGTGAAATATCCGGATATGTGCCCGATGAATATCCGGATATGTGATATCCAGATATGGGTTTTGAGTATCCGGATAATAGATATCCGGATATGGGATTCTGGATATCCGGATATTGCATATCCGGATATGGTCCCGAGGAATATCCGGATATTGTGGGATTTCGTAGAACAGTAGCTGTGTTGTGTGTACAGTAGGCTATTGGGGGTTTGTGGACCCTAGATTGAGGAAGTTGAACTTCTGTTTTAATTAAACTAAGTCAGAATCGTTGTGATTAAGGACTTATGGCTTGATATGGAGCCTTAAGACATAAAACGTAAGGAAAGACGTTGTCTTTAAGTTGAATGAATGTGGTACATGTTTATTGATATAATGTTGGTCCATAACAGATTGTGAATCTGTTGTGTTTGGACGTTGAGCTGTGGACTCTTGGTTATTGGATAGCTAGCTTGCGAGGTAAGCTTTTGTGTCCTCGATTTAGCCATGTTGTGGTTCCACCATGTCCCTTGGGGGTATGGTTTATGCATGCTGTGTACATGCTTTTGGATATTTGATATGTTGGTTGAACTTTACATGTAATGGCTTTTAATATGCATGTGTTGTTTCATCTTGACGGGAAGCCTGAGTATGTAGCGTCATACAAGACGGTGTACCGGGGTGAATGCAAGTGGTACTTGCACGGTGTGTAGGTGATAGACGTATACCTGCACTGTCTCTGGCTAGTAGATTAGTATTGACACACATGGCATGATTATCTGGTGCATTGCTTTGTTTTAGAAATGATAAATGATAAACTGCTTTTGAACTTATATTGCACATGTAAGTGAGCTTGGGGTGGAAGATCCTTGAGGACTCACTGACTTACTGAGATTTCTAGATTAGAGATCTTACCCCACGTTTGGGGAATGCTTATTTCAGGATCAGGTAGTATGGGTACTGATGCCTCAGGCGGCAGGAGGCCGGAGCTTAGCTGATTATGTTGTTTCTGCTTATTTGTTAGCATGACTGGATATTGATGTTGATTATGTTTTATGCCTTTTTTCATTATGTTGTTGTTGAGACTGATGTTGGGCATATTGCCTTATTTGAGTGAGCATGGGGATTGTCCATGACACTCTCTGTTAGTACTTTTTAGATTGGAGTTGTATAAACTGTTAGATGGTCCGGTCTACATTGTTGTAGTTCCGTGACTAGAGCCACACTTATATTATCTATGTTATGAGGTATTTCAGTTAGCTGTTTTATTGCGATTACATACAGGTGATGTTTTATTAAATTGATTATTAAACAAGTTGGTAATGTTAATGGCATCATAATTGAAAAGAAAAAAGTAATTCTGCATTTTTAATTAAGCGCAGCTTAATACGATATTATGATAACATTACCGGA
This sequence comes from Gastrolobium bilobum, assembly GCF_033153095.1. Taxonomy (NCBI): domain Eukaryota; kingdom Viridiplantae; phylum Streptophyta; class Magnoliopsida; order Fabales; family Fabaceae; genus Gastrolobium; species Gastrolobium bilobum. Next base: position 88,326 of record NW_026896870.1, on the reverse strand, counting down.
TATATACAGGGTGTTACAGTGAGTGTAACGCCCGGCTACTTGTAGGATTAATGACTGTTCCCACAAACTAACACAAGATTCTTCAGTGTGATTTATCTTCGCTCACACACTTCCTGAGAAACTTCCTAGGAGGTCACCTATCCCAGAATTACTCCAAGTCAAGCACGTTTAACTATAGAGTTCTTAAGTTATGGTCTATCGAAAAGTATATGCATCTTGTTAGTATAGGTGGTACATATTATTTCCTTCAAGCTATCCTCAACTGTACAATCTTATACTTGCACAACCTCTGGATCCCTCTCGTTCAGGTGTTGATTCTATCCATTCACATACCCCTCAAGCTGGAAGCCTGCCAAGAGCCGCTCATCATCTGTGCCTCATTTTTTTTGTACTGGAGATCACTCCCCGCCCTCGTCAGCACCCAAGATGTTACATGTCCACCAGCTTCCTCTTGGTTCATCCTCAAACCACTCCGTACTGAGAGAGGCCCAACTCTGATACCACTTGTAATGCCTGGCCATTTACAAGATCAATGACTATCCCTAGAAACCAACACACGACTTTTTAGCGTGCTTTGTCCTCACTCACACATTTCCTGATAAACTTTACTGAAGGTCACCCATCCCAGAATTGCTCCAAGTCAAGCATGTTTAATTATAGAGTTCTTAAGTTATAGGTAGTACATATTATTTCTTTTAAGTTATCCTCAATTGTACAGTCCCATGTTTGCACAGCCTTTGGATCCCTCTCGTTCAGGTGTTGATTCAATTCATTCATATACCCCTAAATCTAGAAGCCTGTCAGGAGTTGCTCCTTGTCCGTGCCTCATCTCTTTTACACCTGCGATCACTCTCCTCCATCATCAGCACCCGAGATATTACAATGAGGTTTTATCCCTACTTGAGGCCTTTGTTGACATGGTACCAAAGGAGATTCCCTTTTAGTTACCACTCATGATTGACATTCAACATTATATTGATTTTATACCAAAATAATTGTCATTCCTAATCTGAAACATGCAAAATGAGTCCAAAGAAGCAATACGAAAAGTTAGAGACGCAAAAACAAGAGTGGTTAGAAAAATGTGCGGTATGAAAAGCATGAGTCCTAGTGTAGCTCTAGCATTGTTGACTTCGAAGAAAAATATGTCATGGAGAATATGCAAAGATTGCAAAATTGTCAATCAAATCATCATCAAATACAAATTTTCTATCACTCAATTTGATTATTTATTTGATCAGTTATACATGGAGCGATCATCTTTTTGAAGATAGTACCTGAAGAATTGTCACCTCGATTGCCACCTAAAAGGGTTAATATCAGTGAAGACAAAGTTGACTCAAGGGAAAAAAATTTCCTAGCAAAGGATGGTGATGCACTTAGAATTGTATAATGACCCTAACTTGTAAATTATAAATTTATGAGTTTATTAAGGAATAATAATAATTAATGAAGAATTAATTTTACGAGAGGTCTAATTAAATAAATTGAAATCCCTTGTGAAAAAAGAATTAAAATCACCTTTTGCTAAAAAGTGTGAATTGCAACAGTTATACGGTAAAAATGCGAGTAGGATAAATTACCCAAAAGTTAAAAGTAAAATAGTGAATATTCCCCCAAAAATATTTTAAGTCAATTTATCAAGTTTGAAAGAGAGTTCAGTGAGCAAGATAAATAAGTTGATGCCCACTTGGTTAGTTTGAACTCACTTAAATGAATAGAAAATACTCTCATCTTTCATTTTCTTCCTCTCATACCTGTGACTACATTTTCCCTCACCACTGAAGAAGAAGACTTATTCCTCCTCTTCATAGTGATCCATTGAGCTTCAAGAAACAAGAAAACACACTTTCTAACCTTCATCTTTCACTCGACACTCTTAGAAGTAGTTGGAGTTAAGAGATTTGAAATAGAAAATCCACCCAAAGTTCTACCATTTTCGGATTTGAGCTCGGGAAGAGGAGTAGTTCGTGATTGGAGGCTTGGGTTATCTTCCATCAAGTGTGGGAAACTCCTAGGTAAGAGAACACAACATCCCTCTTTGGATTTCATGAGTTAGTTTATATAAACCTAGGGTTATAATAAATGGAAGGTTAAAGCATATACTCATGAGTAGTAATGCATGATAAAATGTTTGAAGAGTGTATTTTGGTGAAAATGGACTCCAATTCGTGTAGGTTGGTATTTTTGTCAACTGAAGTGAAATATCTTGATATTGCCCAGCCCATGGAATATTCGGATATGGATATCCGAATATTTCCCCATGGAATATCCGAATATTGATATCGGGATATTGATTTTGAGATATTCAGATATTTCACTGTTTCGAGCAAAAATGATATTTTCCCCAAAACAGAACCCTTGCAAATGGTATAGGACCTTTAAGAGATGTTATTAAACACTTGAAAGATGAGTTTAAGTCACAACTTAAGTAATCATTCAGTATGATTTAAGAAAAAAACCTTAATTGCTTAAATGGACAAAAGATATTGAAGAATTAAATGTGGTGGACTAGTATATATATATATATGTATAGTATATATATATATATGTATATATATATATATATGTGTATATATATATATATATATATATATATGTATATATATATATATATACTGATTGTCTTCGCATCTTGGAAATATGTTGTGATATTGTGAGAGACTGTGGTTGTGACCCCCTAAAAACAAAGAGTACATCGGAGGACATTGCTTGACAGGTAAGCTTTTGGTCCTTGGGGTTAATTCCTCATTTGTTCCACCAGACTCCAAGGGAGGATGGTTCTTTGATATGGTATATTGAAAATGAACTGTTATATGATGCATGTATATGTATGCATGTTTGTGTGCCACACAAGACGACTTTCCTTGTGCGAGGAATGTCCGTTGTGTATAGCATAAGACAACTTTCCTTATGCTTGGTATGTTGCAAGGCGACTTTTTCTTGCGTAATGCATACTTGTTATGTTCTCTGGATAGTAGGATTCATTATTGCACACATGCATTGATATACATATCTGACGCATACATTGATTTTATACTGTGGTTATGCCTGAAGTGAAACTAGGGGAGGAGGAGCCCTCCAAAGACCCCTAGTTTACTGAGATGATTATCTCACCCCGCATTTTGGGGATTATCATTTCAGGTACAGTAGCTGTAACACCCCATGTGCACCCAGTGTATTTAACATACATATGGTAATAGCGCAGCTAATTAAATGCGGAAGCTAACTTTTCTTTTTAACAATTATGACCATTAATCATTAACCAAGTTGATTACTTATCCTTTTTCAAAATATTGTCTGTATGTACATTACAATAAATAACTAACTGAATAACCTCATATCATAAATAGTATCAAGTTACGGAACTACAACACGTAGACCTGACCATATCCATATACAATTATACAACTCAACATAAGTAACTTAACAGAAATCAATGTGGCATGGACAACTCCCATGCTCACCAAATAACACAACATAATCATTATGTCTCAATACAATAGCCATAAAATGTAAATCAGGCATAATCATGCAGTACAGATAAACCACTAAGTATGCACAAGTCAGCTCAACTTCGGCCTCCTGCCGCTAGAGGTATCTACCCCCGAGGTACCTATACCTGAAAATGTGCCCCAACACGGGTAAGATCTCTAAAAAGAAATCTCAGTAAGACAAGGGGTCCTCAAGGATCTCTCAATCCCAAGCTCACTTACATGTGCAATATAAGTCCAAAAGCATAATATCATCATCATTTCAAAATCTGTGCAATGCAGCATATATCCATGTAATGTGTGTATGCATCCTACTGGCCAGAGAATAAAAATAGGAATTACATACGTCTATGACCTACAGTACAAGGAACACCGCTTGCACCTCACCACAGAGTTACCATCTTGTATGACGCCACATACTCAAGGGTTACCGTCTAGGTGGTACACCACACACATATCATATGACACTTGCACTCAATAAAACAGCTCAATAGCATGTCAAGAATCATCATTTATTTTCATAAACACACATCATGCATAACCATCCCTCCATGAGGTAAGGTGGAACCATCAGAGGGCAAAACCGAGGACACGAAAGCTTACCTCGCAAGCTAACAATCCAATAAAGAGTCCACATCAACCCAAGGTCACCAAACAACACACTCACGGTGTGTTTATAACAAGAATATCATCAATATTCATAGCCCCAAAGTTTCACTAAGTGTTTATGACTTTCTTTCTTGTTTTAGGTGATTTTAGGCTAATTATGCAGGAGGTAGTTGAATACTCCTCGATGAGTATTCGAATACTCCATGTCTCCAAAAAGTATCTGAATACTTTCAATAAAAGTATTCGTATACCACAAAGTATCTGAATACTTTTCTCACAATATCCGAATACCACAAGGTATCCGAATACTTTCACTCCATTATTCGAATACCACCAAGCATTCAAATAGATTTACTAAGGTATCCGAATACTTTTCTTCCTAGAAAAGTATCCCAATACTCCTTCATGAGTATTCGACTACCTGCTGATGAGTATTCGAATACTCCACGAAAAGTATTTGAATACTTATCAGACAGAATGCAGAAACTCGTGCAGTTTCTGCATAATCCACAGTTTAAAGGTCCACTCACGATTTGGAGTCCAATAACTCCAAAACAGAAGTTCATTAATACATTTTAGGCATAGTTTATCAACCTTTAACTTGAATGATCAAAGTTTCACTTTTTAATGACTCAAACAAGCTCAAACCATGGAATTTCAAAGAGAGTGATCATGGTTTACCTCAAGGCTCAAGAACTCAGAAAAATGGACTGACTTGGAGCTTCTCACACAACACTATGGTTCAGCCACTTCAAGACCACGAAAATGCACTACAAGCTTGGTCCTTTCTTTATCAAAATGGCTTCTTGAAGCTACAAGTGCCAAAGAAATGACCTCAACACCATTAACCAATGGAGTCAGCCCTCCACCCCTCACCACACAGTAGGCACACTAAAAAATGTGCAGCAACGTTCTCACACAAGCCTAGCTCTTACTCATAAATGTCATTTTAGAGAAGGAAGATTGAAGAAAGGTGGTCACCTGGTGCATCAATGGAGGGGGAAGGTGGAGCAAGGTGGCTGCACCCAAAGAGCCTCAGAAATTTCACGTAGAAGGGAGCAAAACTGACCTAGGGTTTTGTGCCCCTTTGTATTTATAGCCCATTTAAGTTTAATCTGTCGGTATTAGCATTAATAGATTCGCTAATCATTTTAATCTCAAACTTTAGATTCTGAAACTAGCCATTTTTTTTAGGATTTGTCACATTTTTATTATAATTTTCGCAGCACTTTGCCGGTACGCATTTTACGTAGCCGGTATAAGTTCTGACGTCAGTTCTCATTATTTCGACTCTAAACTTGACATATCAGTTCTAAATATTATTCTAGGAATATATACATACTCTTTATAATTTTTCGGGATACTTCATCGTTACGCATTTATACCGTGAAAATGAACCAGTATCTGCATTTTTCGTCAGAAAAACGACTTTCAACATGATTAAGCACTTACTATAATTATTTACGCCCTCTCATAATTATTCAAGGTCAATTATGGAATTATTCTTTAATTTCATAATTAAGTTATTTAAATTCCTAAATTAACGGTGCGGGTTCTTATAGTCACCCCACATTTTTAAGAATTTTGTCCGCAAAACAAAATTAGAGACATACCTGTTGCTAAACTCGAGGTATTGCCGGAGAAGCTCGTCCTCCCGCTTCCAAGTACACTCCTCTGGAGTCCTTCCTTCCCATTGCACTTTGACCATGGGAATGACCTTACTTCTCAGTTTTATTTCGCCACGATCAAGTGTCTTGAGTGGTCCGACGGGAGTCTTTAAGTTCTCCCGAACCTCCACATCATCAGGTTCACCACGTGCGAAGGATCCGCTGTATATCTCCAACGCTGAGACACGTGAAACACGTCGTGAATGTTGGCCAAGTTCGGAGGCAAGGCAAGTCGGTAGGCAAAAGGCCCTACCCTACCAAGTATCTGGTATGGCCCAATGAATCTAGGGCTAAGCTTCCTCACTCCGAGGGCCCGACCAATACCGGTGACAAGTGAAATTCTCACAAACACGTGCTCACCCTCACTGAACTTCAGTGGCCGATGCTTGTCATCATAGTAACTCTTCTGGCGATTCTTCGTCAGTTTCAACTTTTTTCTGATTATCTGGATCTGCTGGGTAGTCTCTTGGACAAAGTCCAAGCCAAACAACTGTCTATCTCCAACCTCATACCAACAGGTAGGAGTCCGACACCTCCTACCATACAGTGCCTCGTAGGGTGCCATGCCCAGGCTAGCATGAAAACTATTGTTACTCCACCATTGGAAGGTACCTATCCCATGCTGAGCCTTGCTCCAATGTGCAAGCACTCAACATGTCCTCCAATGTCCGGATGGTCCGCTCAGTCTGTCCATCAGTCTGACGGTGATAGGCTGTACTCAACCTCAATTGAGTACCAAAAGCTCCCTGCAACGCCTCCTAGAACCGAGAAGTGAACTTCGGATCCCTATCACTAATGATACTCTCAGGCACCCCGTGAAGCCTCACAATCTCGCGAACATACAGTTTGGCTAACTGCTCTGTAGTGAAGCTCACCTTCACAGGAAGAAAATGGACAAACTTGTTCAATCTGTCCACAATGACCCAGATAGAGTCACAACCAGCCTGAGTCTTTGGCAATCCCACCACGAAGTTAATGGAAATGCTCTCCCACTTCCATTGTGGAATCTCAAGAGGTTGAAGTTTACCAGGCGGTTTCTGGTGTTCAATCTTCACTTTCTGGCATATCAAACACTTGGACATATAAACAACTATATCCTTTTTCATGCTCGGCCACCAGAAGTTTATCTTTAAGTCCTGGTACATCTTTGTAGCCCCAGGGTGGATAGTGAATTCGCCCTTATGAGCCTCTGTCATCACCTCCTCAGTCAATGGACCTCTAGGAATTACTATCCTTTTCTGGAACATCAACAATCTGTCTTCAGTCCATGACACATCATCTTGGTTCTTCACGTAATCAAGGCACTCTCTCTGCACTTGCGCCTCTTTAATCTTCTCCATGAGCTCATTATCAACTCTAACAATTTCCATCTTGAGAAGTGCACCCCCAAAAAAAGAGGTCATTGTCAAATCCCGAAACTTCTCAATTATATCATAGTCACCCATCGTCAAACTGGATAGACTCACAGATTTCTGACTCAAAGCATCAGCTACCACATTGGCCTTGCCCGGGTGGTACTTCAACTCAAAGTCATAGTCCTTCAGGAATTCCATCCATCTCCTTTGTCTCATATTCAGCTCCTTCTGGTCAAACAGATACTTTAAACTCTTGTGGTCACTGAACACGCCAAACTTCAAGCCATAAAGGTAATGCCCCCAAATCTTGAAAGTAAAATCAATCGCAGCCAACTCCAGATCATGAGTCGGGTAGTTCTCCTCATGAGGCTTCAAATGCCTCGAAGCATATGCAATCACTCTGCCAGTCTGCATCAGCACACAACCGAGTCCCTTTCCAGAAGCGTCACAATACAACTCAATCTGCTCTGCAGGATTAGGAAGGATCAACACTGGTGCAGTGGTCAATCTTTCCTTCAACTCCTGGAAGCACTCCTTACACTCGTGAGTCCACACAAATGGAGTCTCCTTCCGGGTAAGGCGAGTCAGTGGCAATACCATTTTGGAGAATCCCTCAATGAATCTCCTATAGTAACCTGCCAAACCCAATAATCTCCTCACTTCAGTAACTGTTTTGGGTCTCTCCCAATCCAACACTGCCTCAATCTTGTTTGTGTCCACTGCAACTCCTTCTGCAGAAATCACATGCCCAAGGAATTTCATCCACTTGAGCCAAAACTCACACTTAGAAGGTTTAGCATAAAGCTTCTTCTCCTTCAGCACCTGTAACACGATCCTCAAGTGCTCTGCATTCTCCTCCTCATTCTTGGAGTAAATCAAGATATCGTTAATGAAGATAATCACAAATCAATCTAAGTACGGCTGGAAAATACGGTTCATGTAATCCATGAACACTGGTGGTGCATTGGTGAGTCCAAACGGAATCACCAAATACTCATAATGACCGTATCTCGAACGAAACGCGATCTTGGGGATATCCTCCGACTTAACTTGAATCTGATGGTATCCGGACCGGAGATCAATCTTCGAGTACACGCAAGCACCCCTAAGTTGATCCAACAGATCATCAATGCGAGGGAAGGGATACTTGTTTTTGATTGTCACCTTGTTCAGCTGTCTGTAATCGGTGCACAATCGCATGGTCCCATCTTTCATCTTAACAAAGATAACCAGTGCTCCCCATGGAGACACACTCGGTCGTATGAAATCTTTCACGGAAAGATCCTTAATGTGCTTCTTCAACTCTGCTAACTCAGGTGGAGACATCCGGTATGGAGCTAATGAAATAGGCCCCACACCAGGCAATAGGTCAATGGAGAACTCTATATCCCTTTGTGGCAGAAACTCAAGAATATCCTCAGGAAACACCTCAAGGAATTCCCTCACCACAAGAATGCCAGTAACATCCTCATGTGTCCCACTTACCAAACCTCTTAACATGACATAACCAAATTCCCCTGCTCTCAAGGCTCTCATAGCCTGCAGTACTGAGATGTAAGGAGAAGAATTGGCAGTAGAATTACACGAAGACATCACCACTTTCTTAGCACAACAGTCAATCATCACACAATTCTTGGACAACCAATCCATGCCCAGGATGATCTCCAGATTAGCCATCAGCAATCCAATCAGATCTAACGAGTACTCACGGCCATCCCACTGAAACACGACATCGCGATGCACAGCGGTAGTATCACACTTTTCTCTGGTGGCAGTAGCAACTCACAACGGTGGAGAAAGCACAAAATAGGCAACTCAAGCCCCACAACAATCGGGGCCGCGATGAAAGAATGCGTAGCCCCGGAGTCAAACAATACATATACAACATGACTACCAATAGAAACGGTACCTCTCACAAGGTTCGGAGCTCGGTCCGACTGCTGCCTATCCAAAGTGTAAACTCGGCCAGTGGCTGGTGGCACGACAGGTGCCGTTGTAGGTGGAAGAGGAACCATCTACAATGGAATCGCCAAAACCGCTGCCGCCTAGCAGCCGACGAAGGACAATCTCTGGTATAGTGGCCCTCTTTTCCACAATGGAAGCAAATAAGCTGACCGGTGGAACACGGCCCGAAATGAGATCTCCCGCATCCAGTACACTTGAGAGTAGTGGAAGGTCTCGCTGCACTCTCCTGCGTCGAAGTCCTCTTAAACTGACTCGGTGCCTGCCGAGTAGATAACTGCTTCCCCTTTCCTTTTCCTCCAAACTTCTTGTCTCTCCAGGAAGTGGAGCTACTATAACACCTCGTAAATCTAAATATGAAATTATATGCTATAATGTGGGTTAAAAGGGAAGGATTAGTGAAAATCCGGAAATTAAGGCCAAACTGTGTGAAAAGGGCAAAATGGTAAATTACCAAACACGTAACCCGAGGCATGAAAAATTGAGTAGAAGACCTCAAATGATAAAAATAATGCTGGAAATGGATTCAGGACGAAAAATCGAGTGAATAGGCAAGTTTTGAAAATTTTGATCAATAGTGATTTTTCCGGTGTAAAAATATTGCGGTATAATTGTACCGATAAGCGTGAAATTTTTATCTGTATTTTTAGGAAACAAAAATATGACGCGAACAAGAAAAATATGTAGGTTATGAATTTGTGGTTTAAATTAGGTGATTAATTAAAGTTAAATCGCGTGTGGGACCCACTAATAGTTTAAGTGACTTAAAAGTCACAATTACATGACATTCTCTCTCCATTTTTCTTCCTCTTGCAACTTCTTCATTTCTTGACCGATTCAAGTGATTCTTGGCTTGAAATTTGTTGGAAACAACCTTCCTAATCCATTGGTAGTAGTATTAAGCCATGAAAACCACCACATCTTGTGAAAAACCCCATATTCAGCGGCGGTTTTGGATGATTTGGAGAATTTTTGGTGACTTTAGGGTTGATTCATTGCTTGGAGATCAATCCCTAGGATCATTGGAAGCTATTGGTGGTAAGGTTTCTCACCCTCACTTGGTTTTTTGTGAGATCATAAGATTGATGAGGGTTTTGAAGTTGTATGTTGAGTGATGATAGTTAGGAGCTTCAAATGATATGTCTCCTTTGTAATTAAATGCTTAGAATGACAAATGATGATGATTGATACAATAAAATTTATGGTGATGTGAGAATTTTAACTTAGGCAAATTTTGTGTTGAGTTTTCAAGACTTTGTGAATTTTGTATGTGGTGTAATTGAATAATTGAATTATGGACCATTGGTATAGGCTAATATTAGGATTTTATGATATGTGTAAGTGTTGAATTGGATTGAAAATCCTTTGGGATCCTAGCATGAAGAAATCGACCTATTGAGGTCATGTATGGTTAGATGATGTAAAAATGATATAGTTGATGTCATATGATCGTGATTGGTGTTTAAATAAATGGTAGGTTGGTTTGATGTAGTGAAATTGAAAGGAGGAATGTTGGATGTGTTGTGTGGGTGAGATTTCGACCATATTGAAGGAAATAAGGAAAATGATGTGAAAATGTGGAATAACCAATGAGTGATGCCTTAGTGCATAAATGGTGATTTAGTTTAATGACTAAAATGGTTGAAGTAATTGGATTAAATGTAGTTGGCCATTAGGCCTAAGTTGTTTTGTTGAGAATAATTGTATTTTGAAAGTGAATTGGTTGTCTTGAAATTGTATTGATGATCATGTTGATTGATCATTTTAGGTTTCCTCTCTCGGACTCAATAGAGGAGAATTAAGCTTAGAGCTTACGTTGTGGAGCATTGGCTTCAGAGTTGAGGTAAATCTTTGGAACTTGGGTTTTATTCCCTCGTGTGTTCCACCACACCTAGTGGAAGGTTGTGGTTGGATTTGATGCCTTTGATTATGTATAAATGTATGTTCATGCATTGTTGACATGATTGTGTGACATGTTTGGAGCATGTTGTGTGATATAATTGTGATCTCTGGCCAGTAGATGTGTGTTGGTTTGGACTTCCACTGGAGATATCCTTTGGGGATTCAGGTCGGGTTTTGCCGTGGAACCGACTCTGGGAGCAGTACCAGGATAATCCAAACGTGGGACTTCCGCTGGATAGGGCTCATGAGGAGTTCCAGTTGGGTTTTTCCATGGGGTCGTCTCAACCATGGGAGAGGCACCAGGAAGATTCCGGGAGTTATATGATGGGGTCCTTTAAGGGAATCCTGATGTGGATGTCCTTGGATTTGTGCCCAGTTATTGTTGTGTGATATTTGTATGTTATGCATTTTATATGATGATCATTGTATGCACATTGAGTGAGCCATGAGGTGGAGTGATCCTCTGGTACCCTTGGTTTACTGAGCATGGTAGATCTCCGGGCAAGAGGCCCGCTTAGTGGAGGAGTAGAGCGTGAGGTGCATTTGGAGAGCATGACATATTGAAGGATTCCATTTGATGTACATAGCATAGTATTTAATATTTTGGACTTAGGTCATGAACTTGTTGCATGTGGATATTGCCATGCTCTTGTATATTTATGACTATATGTTAAGTCCTTTAAAATTTATGTATAGTTATGCCTCTTGTCATTTTGTATTTTGAGTGAGCATGGGACTTGTCCATGGCCACATATTTGTATTTTGAGGCATTGGAAGACTTGAGTTGTAAATAGACCATTGGTTGTGTAAAATGGCTATGATATTGCAAATGGTTGTAATGATGCATTAATTAATGTATATGCATGATGGAAGGGCTTAGAGCCTACATTAGGACATGTGAAAAGTGTATATGTAGTAGCAATGTGTTAAGAGTAGGTTAGACCACTCATTTTGGGTCTTAAAAGCTGTCATCTGTCATTTTTGCTGCATAGTAATCGATTACTTTTCACTGGTAATCGATTACCTACAACAGGGAACAAAAAATTGAGCTTCTGTCTTCAAAGTAATCGATTACCAGAGCATTGGTAATCGATTACCTAGTTCAGTAATCGATTACCAATATCTGGTAATCGATTACCAGAAAACAGGGGAGCCCAATTTGAGGTTCTGACTTCTATAGTAACCTTGGGTAATCGATTACCTCAAGCATGGTAATCGATTACCACGGTGTTAAATTTTAAAAATGTGTTTTCTAAAAGCTAAAATGAATGGTATTGCTTAGAGAGTTGATGTTGAGTATAATTTATGGTTCCGCGAGTTTTGCATTTACAATTATGGCATTGTTTTAATTGATTACGGAAATGGTTAAGGTTTAAAGAAAGGAATGTAATAAAAGAAAAAGTTTACTCGTAATTTAATTAACTCAATTACTATGATTGTAACTGCGCTTAATACCATATGCAATGATAACATTACCGGTACGTAACGGGCTGTTACAGCTACCAGCTCCTTTTACTTCAGATACTTTGGCCTTCTTGGCCTTACTGACCACTCAAACGTCTTCTATATCACGGCACTATTGAACCAATGTGTTAAAGTCTCGGGATGCTGCTCCAGCTATCTTGTCTGCAATCTCCTCACTAAGTTTCCTGCGAAACTTAGATACCAAGAATGCCGGTGTAGGCATCGCAATCCTAAAGTGTGCAAATTTGACCAGTTCATTGAACTTGGCCAAGTACTCGTCAACAGACATCGAGCCCTGTACCAACTGCTCGAACTCCCCCTGTTTTCTCTCCTGCGCATCATAAGGAAAGTACTTCCCTAGAAAACACTCCTCAAAGAATGGCCACGTGATCACATGGCCCTGCATCTCATAGACTTGAGAAGTGTTCATCCACCATTCATGAGCATCTCCCTCCAGCATATACGTAACAAAAATCAATTTCTGGGGGTCGGTACATTGCATCACCCTGAATATCTTGTCCAGGGCCTGGAGCCATCTAGCAGCAACAATGAGGTTATAGGATCCGTTGAAAGAAGGTGGCTTATGCTTATGGAAAGCATTCAGCCAACGGTCAATGGTCTCTCTATCCTCAGCGGGCTCAAAGTAGGGCTGCATCAATTCTGTGAGGTGACTCACGCCCTCCATACGATTTTGAGTATCGCCCTCAAGAGCATGTGCCCCACCTCCTCCATGCCCATCTTGGTGACTGGGTGGAGGCGGCGGTGGTGGTGGTGTTGGTGCCGGAGGTGGTGGCGGAGGATGTTGGCCACCAATATGACCAGTCCTCATCTCCTCCAACATGACCCTCATCATGGTCATGTTCGCCAGCCGATTCGCCTCGAGCACATCCTCTGTAGCTTTTCGATTCGCCTCTCTAACGGCATCCAGCATCGCCTGATTGACCACTCTAATGGCCTTCTGGTCGGCTTGTCTAGCCGCCTGCATCTCTGCTAATGCAGCCAGGACCGGGTCAGGCTGACCCTGATTAATCTCTCGAGTTCTCCGAGGTAGTACCATGACTCTGCACATGTTACACAAAGAATGAGTTGATCCGGCCCACACAATGTGGTCACGTATGCATTATCACAGCAAAACCCAAAAGAAACACAATAGACAATTCACACAACAAGGCATCCTAAGTTATTGCAATACATACAGGATTTTTCCCTAGAAAGTGCTCTGATACCATAAAATGTAACACCCCGTGTGCACCCGGTGTATTTAACATACATATGGTAATAGCGCAGCTAATTAAATGCGGAAGCTAACTTTTCTTTTTAACAATTATGACATCATTAATCATTAACCAAGTTGATTACTTATCCTTTTTCAAAATATCGCCTGTATGTACATTGCAATAAATAACTAACTGAATAACCTCATCTCATAAATAGTATCAAGTCACAGAACTACAAGACGTAGACCAGACCATATCTAGATACAATTATACAACTTAACAGAAATCAATGTGGCATGGACAACTCTCATGCTCACCAAATAACACAACATAATTATGTCTCAATACAATAGCCATAAAATGTAAATCAGGCATAATCATGCAGTACAGATAAACCACTAAGTATGCATAAGTCAGCTCAACTCTGGCCTCCTGCCGCTAGAGGTATCTACCTCGAGGTACCTGTACCTGAAAATGTGCCCCAACACGGGATGAGATCTCTAAAAAGAAATATCAGTAAGACAAGGGGTCCTCAAGGATCTCTCCACCCCAAGCTCACTTACATGTGCAATATAAGTTCAAAAGCATAATATCATCATCATTTCAAAATCTGTGCAATGCAGCATATATCCATGTCATGTGTGTATGCATCCTACTTGCCAGAGAATAAAAATAAGAATTGCATACATCTATGACCTACAGTACAAGGAACACCGCTTGCACCTCACCCACGAAGTTACCATCTTGTATGACGCCACATACTTAGGGCTTACCGTCTAGGTGGTACACCACATACATATCATATGGCACTTGCACTCAATAAACCAGCTCAATAACATGTCAAGAATCATCATTTATTTTCATTAAAACACATCATTCATAACTATCCCTCTAGGAGGTAAGGTGGAACCAACAACGGGCAAAACCGAGGACACGAAAACTTACCTCGCAAGCTAACAATCCAATCAAGAGTTCACCCCAGCCCAAGGTCACCAAACAGCACACTCACAGTTTGTTTATAACAAGAATATAGTCAATATTCATAGCCCCAAAGTTTCACTACGTGTTTATGACTTTCTTTCTTGTTTTAAGTGATTTTAGGCTAATTCTGCAGGAGGTATTCGAATACTCCTCGATGAGTATTCGAATACTCCATGTCTCCAGAAAGTATCTGAATACTTTCAATAAAAGTATTTGAATAACACAAAGTATCCGAATATTTTCCTCACAGTATCCGAATACCACAAGGTATCTGAATACTTTCACCACAGTATTCGAATACCACCAAGTATTCAAATACATTTACTAAGGTATCCGAATACTTTTCTTCCTAGAAAAGTATCCCAATACTTCTTCATGAGTATTCGACTACCTGCTGATAAGTATTCGAATACTCCACGAAAAGTATTCGAATACTTATCAGACAGAATGCAGAAACTCGTGCAGTTTTTGCATAATCTACATTTTAAAGGTCCTCTCACGATTTGGAGTCCAATAACTCCACAAACAGAAGTTCATTAATACATTTTAGGCATAGTTTATCATCCTGTAACTTGAGTGATCAAAGTTTCACTCTTTAATGGCTCAAACAAGCTCAAACCATGGAATTTCAAAGAGAGTGATACCTCAAGGCTCAAGAACTCAGAAAAGGGACTGACTTGGAGCTTCCCACACAACATTAGGGTTCAACCACTTCAAAACCACGAAAATGCACTACAAGCTTGGTCATTTCTCTATCAAAATGGCTTCTTGAAGCTACAAATGCCAAAGAAATGACCTCAACACCACTAACCAATGGAGTCATCCCTCCACCCCTCACCACACTCAGAAATGTGCAGCAACGCTCTCACACAAGGCTAGCTCTTACTCATAAATGTCATTTTGGAGAAGGAAGATTGAAGAAAGGTGGTAACTTGGGGCATCAATGGAGGGGGAAGGTGGAGCAAGGTGGCTGCACCCAAAGAGCCTCAAAAATTTCACGTAGAAGGGAGCAAAACTGACCTAGGGTTTTGTGCCCCCTTGTATTTACACACTTAAGTTTAATCCGTCGGTATTAGCATTAATAGCTCTGCTAATCATTTTAATCTCAAACTTTAGATTCTGAACCTAGCCATTTTTCTAGGATTTTTCGTATTTGTATTATAATTTTCGCAGCACTTTGCCGGTACGCATTTTTTTAACGTAGCCGGTATAAGTTCTGACGTCAGTTCTCATTATTTTGACTCCAAACTTGACATATCAGTCCTAAATATTATTCTAAGAATATATACTTACTCTTTGTAATTTTTCGGGATACTTCATCGATACTCACTTATACCGTGAAACAGAACCGATATCTTCACTTTTCGTAAGAAAAGCGACTTTCAACATGATTAAGCACTTACTATAATTATTTACGCCCTCTCGTAATCATTCAAAGTCAATTATTGAATTATTCTTTAATTTCATAATTAAGTTATTTAAATTCCTAAATTAACGGTGCAGGTTCTTACAGTAGCTAATGGTGCTGAGGCATCACACGGTAGGAGGTCGGGAAATGGATATTACTTGTCATGACATTCATGATTTTGACTGTCATTTTTATATGTACATGACATGTTTTATAAGTTTTACTATCTTTTGAGATATATATGTCATGTCATTCTTTTGGCGAGCATAAGGGATGTCTATGCCATGATAATAGTTTATCTATTTTATTAGTGATGTATGCTTAGGTCTATGTTACTTATTTAATTACATCTCTTTAGTTTATTTGATGTAATCATATAAGTAACATTATGGACATTATTTTGAAATCTAATAGTTATGAGATAGCCTAAGCCATGGTTGGCTAGGCAATATGTTTTACGCATATATGGTTATATGAGTTAATTGTGGGAGTTGCTATATATAAGGAAAAAGAAAAAGTTAATCATGTTTTTATGCTAGACTTGAAAGTGATTTTCTAAGAGAGCTTTCGCGTTTAATTAATTAAACATGATGCGATTAATATCATATATATGTAAATACACCGTATGCATATGGGGTGTTACAAATTGCTTACTTGGGAAGGCTTATATTTAGAATGTGATTTGATTTCTTTTCCTAATATTTTAATTGTTAGGTGTATTT
This sequence comes from Gastrolobium bilobum, assembly GCF_033153095.1. Lineage (NCBI taxonomy): Eukaryota > Viridiplantae > Streptophyta > Magnoliopsida > Fabales > Fabaceae > Gastrolobium > Gastrolobium bilobum. Next base: position 71,545 of record NW_026896870.1, on the reverse strand, counting down.
GATTTTAATTATTTTCTTATTTTAGTATGTTTAATGTTGTTTGATTTGTAATAAGCTATACATAAAGTTTCCATTTTTTTAGCATAATCTAAATTCACTTTGGGGTTATTTGACACCTTATTAAAGGGTGTTAGGACTCCATTTGTAGGTTGTTAAATTTTGAATATTGATTGCTTTTACAAGGGTTTTCTTTTATCAATTCCCAAATTCTTTTGTTTAACCTATTTTCCATACGTTTTAGCATTAAAACTTGTATATGATTAAGATTAGATTACATTTTCATCATATCACTATTAAATTATAAATACTTATTTGAATATTTTATACAAAATACAACTTCGATATTGATCAATAACATTATTCTCTCTGTTTGTTCTTTATCCCTTATGCTATTTATAATTATTACTTCTATAACTTATTTTATTTATATAGTTCTAATTTTTTGTTGTTTGGTATATGATTACAAATATTAAAAAAATAATATTGTCACCATATATATAATTGGTTGGTTTGGTTAGTGTTAGAATTATATTGTAATTAAGGTTTCCTTATTTCATTAGGCTTTTTGTATTAGGTCTAATTATATTAGGTTTGGGCTTAGCCCATTAGTTTGTCTATATATTGTACATCTCTCACCAGATTAATACACACAGATTATTTCAATGTTCCTCTCTTTTCTTGTTATTTAACACGGTATCAACAACCTAACGAACTTTGAAATTTTTTTTCTAGTGAACCTACTGTTCATCGTCTTTTAAATTTTTTTCTGGAACTGTCTCGATGTCAGTTTCCGGTACGCTTTTTCTTCCGCTTTCACGTTCAGGCTGCTGTCTTCGTCAACCACCACCGTCCGGTGGAGTTTTCCGGCAAACCACATACCGACGTGCTCTTCTTGGAAGCACGATCCCAACCGCACTGGCTGCACCTCCATCGGAGCCCTCAAGCGCCCACACGCGCGCGTGCAAGCTCTGGTCATCCTCTCCCCAAGGCGGCGCGTGGGACCTCCTCTCCGGTCGCGGCTGGTGGCGTTCTCCTCATCTCCCTGTGACGGTTCTAGATCTGGTCCTGGTTCTGTGTTTGGACTTCGTTTTGTGTTGACGTCAGATCCCTCTTCTACCGGTTAGTTGTGTGATCTATCCTTTTTGATTATTTTTTCTCTTAATTATGGACCCTCCTCTCTCCAATGACTCTGGTACTCCGGCTGAGAAAAAGTCAGACTCTGCTATTTTTTCAAATTATATCCTTGCTCCGTTGAGTGTGGATAAATTGGATGGTTCCAACTATGATACTTGGTCTTCTAATCTGCGACTTTGGTTGGATGGGCAAAATTATACATCTCATCTCCCCACTAAGGATGAATCTGTGGCAGATAAGGAGCGCACACGGTGGAAAATGATTGATGCTCAGCTGCGTAGCCTCATTAAAGCTACTCTTCATCCGTCTATCAAGCAGATTTTTCGAGCTGCTGTTACTTGTGAAGCTATTTGGAGTCAGGCAAAAGCACTTTACACCAATGATACCCAGAGGCTCTATGGTGTGTGTCAGAAATTGATGACTACATTTTCTCCTTGGGACTTCAATTGTTCTATGACTGAATATTTGGGGAAAGCTCAGAGTCTACTTCATGATCTTAATGAGCTTCTACCTCTCACAGGTGATGTTAATAAGGAACAGAAACAACGTAATACACTGTTTATGCTGTTCATTTTATATGGTTTGCCTGACCATTTGTCTGCCAATCAGGTTCAAATTTTGGGATCTGCTACAGTTCCTACACTGGATTCCGTGATGTCTACCTTGCTTCGAGTTCCCTCTAAGACCTCTCTGTCATCAGCACCTCCTATGATGCATATACCCCCAGCAGATTCTGTTGACTCTTTCGCTTTTGCTGCTTAAGGGTATGGTCGTGGACGTAGAGCAAATTTTGTTGACTCTTCCGCTTTTGCTGATCAAGGATATGGTCGCGGACGTCGAGAAGATTCTATTGACCCTTCAGCTTTTGATGTTCAAGGGTATGGTCGTGGACGTCAATTCTCTAAAGGAAAGCTGTTATGCACTCATTGTCATCAGACCAATCATATTGTTGACCGCTGTTGGAAGCTTCATGGCAGGCCACCTCCACCTTCTCGGAATGCTCATGTTGCTCAGGCTTTCTCTAATACCTCTGCTCCAGAGTTACCTTCCAGTGCACAACCTCCAGCTGATCTTCTGAATGAATTTGTGACTTGGTGGTCCGAAAAGCAAACATCAGGTCCTACTGCATCCATTGCTCCATCTGGTAATTCTTTTGTTGGCATCTCTCAGTTGCACTCTATAGGCCCTTGGACTCTTGATTCTGGGGCTTCTGATCACATTTCTGGTAATAAGTCCTTATTCACTACCCTTTGTACTACTGGTTCTTTTTCCACTATTACTATGGCCAATGGGTCTCTGGTCCAATCAAAGGGAATTGGCACGGTTCTTCTTTTACCCAATTTATCTCTGGATCATGTTCTATATGTGCCCGATTTCCCTTTTAACTTACTTTTTGTTAGTCTTTTGACCAAATCCATTGACTGTGTTGTTTATTTTACTAAAACCTCTGTCATCTTTCAGGATCGGAGTTCGGGGAAGGAGATTACCAAAGGATGTGAGTCTCAGGGCCTCTATTAACTAGTTCCCTCTTCTTCAGCCTGCTCCACTGTGGATTCTCCTCTTACTATCCATGCTCGTCTGGGCTATCCTAGTCTTGCAAAGCTTCATAAGATGGTTCCCCATTTGGCGTCTCTTTCTACTTTAAATTGTGAGTCTTGCCAGTTTGGAAAACATACTCGTAGTACGTTTCTGAGTCGTCTTAGTCGTCAAGCTGATCATTCTCTCTTTTATCGTCATTCTGCTTCTGGATCTATTTATCTGGTGGTATATGTGGATGATATTGTCATCACAGGCAGTGATCGGCATGGGATCACTCGATTGAAACAACATTTATGTCATCATTTTCAGACTAAGGATCTTGGGAAACTTCGATACTTCTTGGGAATCGAGGTGGCCCAGTCTAAAGCTGGTGTTGTGATATCTCAGAGGAAATATACTCTGGATATTCTTGAAGAAACTGCTCTGTTGAATTCAAAGTCTGTTGATACTTCTATGGATCCAAGTATCAAGCTTCTACCAAATCAGAGGAGCCCTTTTCAGATCCTGAGCAGTATAGAAGATTGGTTGAAAAATTGAACTACCTCACAGTCACTCAGCCTGATATTTCCTTTGCAGTGAGTGTTGTCAGTCAATTTCTCAATTCTCCATGTCAAGAACATTGGAATGCAGTCATTCGTATTCTTAAGTATATCAAGGCGTCTCCAGAAAAATGCCTTGAATATGAAGATAAAGGTCATGATAAAGTTGTTGGGTACTGTGATGCTGATTGGGCTGGTTGTCCAGCTGATAGGAGTTCTACTTCTGGGTATTGTGTCTTTGTTGGAGGCAACTTGATTTCCTGGAAAAGTAAGAAACAAAGTGTGGTTGCCAGATCAAGTGCTGAAGCAGAATACCGCTCCATGGCGACTACTACTTGCGAGCTCATCTGGCTTAAACAGCTTCTCAAAGAGCTTAAGTTTGGAGACACTGGACAGACGACTCTCATTTGTGATAATCAAGCAGCTCTACACATTTCATCAAATCTAGTGTTTCATGAAAGAACCAAGCATGTAGAAATATATTGTCACTTTGTTCGAGAAAAGGTTCTTGCTGATGAAATTAAAACTAGTTTTGTACCCTATAATGAGCAATTAGCAGATGTGTTTACAAAATCTTTAAGGGGGCCTCGAATAGAGTTTATATGTAACAAGCTTGGTGCATATGACCTATACGCTCCAGCTTGAGGGAAAGTGTTAGAATTATATTGTAATTAGGGTTTCCTTATTTCATTAGGCTTTTTGTATTAGGTCTAATTATATTAGGTTTAGGCTTAGCCCATTAGTTTGTCTATATATTGTACATCTCTCATCAGATTAATACACACAGATTATTTCAATGTTCCTCTCTTTTCTTGTTATTTAACAGTTAGAATCCTGTTATGTGCTCATTCACTTTAAGAAAAAAGTAAAGACATGTTTTTTTTTTGCATGAGCAAGTAAAGACTTATTTTAATTTACGAACATTAAGTTGACATTAAGAGGATCCTCTTATTTTTAAGTTAGAAGCTACTTATAAGCTAAAGTTAAAAAAGAGCTTAAAAAAGCTAAAAGTTGTTTGGTAATTACATAAAAAATATAGTTTAAAAGCACATATTTCAAGAAAATTATCTCTCTCTATCTTTATAGCTCTTCATTTAAAAAAAAGCATGCAATTCAAAAAAACAAATAAGAGCTTAAAAAAAAGCTCCTTGTAGGAGGAGCGTTTAACTTTTAGCTTTTTTTTTTAATTATAAAATAAGAGTTTTTCTCAAAACCTGTTTAGCTTAGCTTATGCTTATAAGTAGCTTCTAGCTTAAAAAAGAGAGGATCCAAACAAGTACTAATTTATTTAATTTTTTTTAAAAAGGACATCAATTAAGTTTTTCAATCAAATATTTAATTGACACTGTCATACGTAGAAGGGTCATTTTATAACAATTTCTATGATTAAAGAATTGAAATGATATAAACTCTTTCTAAAAAAATTAAATTGATTCTATTTTATACGTTTGAGAAACTAAAATTGATATTTAATAACATTTAAATCTTAGTTAATTAATGGTATTGGTAATGACATCATAAATGGTGGTGGAAAAGATGAAAAATTAGTGATGGGAATTTTGGCAAAGATGTAGCAACATTGTTGCTGGTGATTGTTTACCAAGAAAAAAAAACATTGTTGGTGGTGATAACTCCGTAGCAACAAAAAGTGGTGATGGTAAAAGAGGTGATAGCTCAAATTGTAGCAACGTGGTCCGAGTGGTGACAAAAGTTGTTACATCAAAAGTCATAATTGTGAGCTATAAGATACATAATGCATATAATTTTCAATTCTTACTAGAATGAAAAAAAAATTATAGTTTGAATTTTATCAGCAGAATTTGATTTTAAAGTTTAGACTTTTCCACATAACAATACAATTTAGGTCTTTTTTTTCCTCTTGTTAGTATTAACACTTAAATCTATGCTCCTACGAAATTTTCAAATAGAAAGAAGAAATGTCAAGTTGAAAACTGTATTAAGCTAAAATATTTTAAAGTTTGAGTTCATGATGACTTCATATTGATAAAGAACCATCTCACTTAATAGCTGAAATATAAACACCAACTCTCATATTATGTTAGACAATGATGTTATTTAAAAGTGTAATCTGTTAAGTGAAAGCCGCTATAATAGTTTTATATATTATTTGCCTAATACTTATTATTTAAAATTGAATTTATGCAAAGTTTTTTGCCTACTATTTGTTCTTGTTAAAAGCTACTGTTATGAATCTGACACAAAACCCCGCATTTTAGAAGACCAAGAAGGGCAAACAACTAAAAGGGATATTAAATAAAGATTTTTTAATTATATTAATCCTGCTACAGTAATGGATCAAGCATTAGACTCCAAAAATTCACCAGAGATATGCATACGTAATAAATTGTAATAAACGTCTAAGAGAGTTACGCTCTACTTTGTGGCTCTTAGATATTCTTTCTCCAGTTTGGCCAACCATCACATTTCCCATCGGAAAATGTATAATACCTTACCAATGGCTATCTCACATAATGAAATTCCCCAGGATAGTATACTCCTAAGGGTTGTCCCGAAGGATCAATCCACAAAGAAGTGCTTTATCTAATATCTGTTCTTTCTGTCTATCTTTCTATCATGCATCATACAAGGCTTAATATCAAATGAACAACATAAAATCATTACTCCCAAGGGAGCATGGTGGAACATGTAACAGCCCCAAACCCTGTAGCATGATATTGTCCGCTTTGCCCCGCGCACAAGCACCGTCGAGCTCACGGTTTTGTTTTTTTGGGACACCCCACAAAAGGCCTCACACTAGAAGAGGTATCCACACCCTTATAAGGCATGCTTCGTTCCCTTCTCCAACCGATGTGGGACATTACATCCTCCCCCACTGGGAATACAGCGTCCCCGCTGTACACACCGGTCCAGGGCCAGCTCTGATACCAAATGTAACAGCCCCAAACCTTGTAGCATGATATTGTCCGCTTTGCCCCGCGCACAAGCACCTTCGAGCTCACGGTTTTGTTTTTTTGGGACACCCCACAAAAGGCCTCACACTAGAAGAGGTATCCACACCCTTATAAGGCATGCTTCGTTCCCCTCTCCAACCGATGTGGGACATTACAGAACACACCAGGGACTAATGCCCAAGGTCCAAAAGTTTACCTTAAAGTAGACTTTCATTTTCTACTTTCTTTATCTTTAAATGCCAACAATCATCACTTCTACACAACAACAACCTAGTGCAAATATGCAAAGATGATTATTAACACAAACATCACACGAAATACTAAGTCACGTGGCTAGGAAATCAATATCTACACTTGAACATCACTTACCTCTTTGATGACAATTCCAAGTGTTAAGTTTTCAATCTAATGGCTCAACCAATAAATCTCCTATCACCAAACCATCACTTGGTTCATCTCTGTACATTAAAACATGGAAATTAACCATCAAACTTCATCACCAAAAACTGATTTTTGCAGTCACTATTCATTCAAAAATCAATATTCATGAATCTTGGTAAAAACATGAAATAGATTGTAAAAACTCACTATGGATGGCTCTAGAATGCAGGGGGTTCAACTTCCTAAGCTTCTATACACTCTCAATATCACCAAAACACAAAATCACTCAAAACTTTCCATGGGAATATCTCTCACACCAAGGCTCCTCAGTGGTTTTGTTTGGAGAGTTTTGTTCTCCTTGAAAAACCAAGCAGCTTTGATTCAAACACCAAAGAGTTTCATGGATTGTAGGTGATTCTAGATTTCAAGCTTTCTTAACTCATTAAACATGGAGGCAACCGATTTTAAGAAGCAAAATATCGATGGAGACGATGAAATGAGATATTTTTATCTCACTAATCATGATTTGGCCACTTAACCATGGTTGACAAGAAAGTCAACAAAACAATCTAGTTATTTACCAACTCATCCTTTCTTGATCTAATTTCTAATCTTCCAGCCATAACTTAGTATTAAACATGTAATTAATTCATATAACTCATAAATTAGATTCTCACCAATTTATATCAAAGTTTTTGGTAATTTAACATAACCAAAATTTTACAGCAAAACTTGTTGTAATCTCACTTTTTTACTTAAATATGACTTGTTCTTATATTCTTTTTTCTTTCTAATTTCTCTCTATTAATTGTGATCAATTCGCATTTATCTCGTTATACAGGTATGTGTTATTATAATTGTAACATCCCACGAATTTAGGAAAATACATAAAAATATTATAAGGCATGAGGATGTCTATGTGAGAAATCGAACTACATGAGAGGTTTGTTGATATTCGAATTTTATGTTAACATATGTATTGTTTGCTAACTATGAAACTATTTTCCCTAGAGAGAAATTAAATTAATTTAGGGAGATATTTGAAGTACAACTATGGCAAGTATATATATATATATATATATATATATATATATATATATATATATATATATGTATATTTAGGCATTTGAACTTTTAGTAATAGTATGTTAATTATATTAATAATTTGATTGATATATATAGGATGCCTAAAAATATTTAAGAGTCAATGGAAATTAAGAAATTGTGGGCTGATTCATAAAACAATAGGACCCATGATTTTAGTACCCACAATGTTACTTGGCCGAACCATAGGGCCTTAGGGGGTGTCCATGATTCAGCCAAACCCTCTACATCTTGTTCAAACCTTATCTCCTCCTACCACTCCAACAAGGCCGCATTCTATTGGGAACTAATCACACATGGCAACTTCTATCCTATCCCATTCAGATTCACATGTGCGCCTAGATGAAGTCAAAAAGTGGGTTGATGACTTGCTGCAACACACCAACTCAATCAGCCTTTGAAAACATGCAACCATTAGGAGAGAAGTGGGCAGATTGCATGAGTTTCTATTGGACAAAAATCTCACCTCCTCTCATATCTTCCTTTGCGCATAAAGGGAGGAGAAAGCCTTGAAATTTTCTGATCCTTTAACCTTGATGGTCAGTCTTATAACCTCACTTCCCCTCACCCCAAGCGCTGAAGTAACAAGCATATAACAAACTCATCTCAGTTCTTTCACCACACCAAAAACCGTGATCCTGAGACACCAAGAAAAGAATGGTTAACCACCATCTCTACTTTTGCTAAACCGTGGCACCTCCTTAATAATATCACGAACATTAGTGGCTAGTTTCACATTGCTCTTCCCCTCTTGAAACCGAGGACTCCTTGAGGAAGGAACGCGGATAGACAACATCTTCTTCTCCTTTCCACTGCTGGCCGAAGGCTACTTATCAAGGAAGTGAGTTGCTAGTCCTCCCTCTCACCTCTTTCTATTTGCACAAGATTCTCATGAGACTATTCTTGGTTGCATGCGTAGATTTTATGTTGGTGAAGTCTCTTCCTCCTTATACGTAGTTAGGCTGGACATTTGGAGCATTGGGTAGCGGAAGCTTTCTTTATGTTCTGAGTTGAACTCTTAGTTGTGGACAAGAACCGTAAGTAACCTTCTACTCCCTTGTGTCCTTGTATTCGGTTTTCAAGTATCTTTGGAGGGCTGGATTATTCTGTTTCGTTGTACTTTAGCATACTTTGAGCTAGCATGATTTAAAATAAAATAAGATAGCATGTGGCGCACCATGTATGATGTATATGGGTTTTGGGATAAAATATCTTTTATGTTTGTTGAAAGAAAACCAATTCTGCCCAATAAATGTTGTTAGGTATTAGGTCCTTTTTCTAATTTAATTTACAGCATGTGGTTAGGTTGCTCTTCTTATTCTCCTTATCTTGTTGAGCAAAATCCAAATTGACATCATGAGACACTTGTGTGGTTAGGACCGATTCTGTTTAGTGAACCTTGATGAGTTGAACTTTGGAAAATTTTTCATGAATTCCTATGTGCCAAAACCGGTACTGCTTTGGTTGTGTCGTGGGAAATTTATGGTGAATGCAGAATCTAGTTAAGGGATGAAAGCATGGGGAAAACCGTGTAAATATGCATGAAGGGACGTAGGAAAAACATTGGATGTTGTTGCTGTATAACTTTAATTAAAATGAGATGAAGTCAGAAAATTGTTCTGTAAGAGAAGCCTTAAAACCGAACCTTGCATGTTAGGAACCTTAAGTTATCCTCTCTGTTAAATGTTGGTGAAGACTTATTTAAGGGCAAAAAAATAAATTAACATTAGAAGCCTTATAATTCGATGTAAGCACATGAGTTAGAAGCATGGAAATGTGTTGGAGAAGTTGTATAAAATTCTGACTTGGTACAATGGTATATAGGTGCGCATATTCCGTAAGTTTGTGGACTTTTCGCTGCTGCCCGGTAAATTAATTGTGACGCGTGAGGTAAGTGTCTGGTGGCATTACCTTTTGTGACTGCTAGCTAGTGCATGGATTATGAATTGTTGCTCTCATGTTTTGGATCTGGATTCTGTATACGATATTCGTATTCTGTTCATAGATATAATATGCTGGATATTCTGTTGAGGAGAATAATTGTTATACAGCATTCTGATATTGGAATCCATGAGATATATGTACCTTGATTATTATCTAGTCATGCATATACACCTCATAATGCATTTGTTTCTTTTGGTTGTGAAGCATATCATGGCATACATGCACAAATTTCATGCTGCACATGGACTAGAATTTTTATATAAATATGCATACGATTGAGCATGCATCATATAGGCATACCTCGGTACCAGGGCAGGGGACACTTGGCTTCCGTCCGCATAGGTTACAGTTGGAATCCTTCTGTTGGCGCCACCCAGGATTATTCACTGTATCTGTTAGTGTTACGTGCACAGTAGGGCTATGAACGTACACTTCTGGCGTTATATACGCACTATGATTATGATTCAGTGTTACGTGCACAGTAGTGCTATGAGCGAACACTTCTGGCGTTATATACGCACTATGAAAATGGTTAGTACTTGACGGATTTGAACTGATGATGCGACTGTTTTGTAATTATGTATTTAGTTAGTACTGTTGCATTACTGGTTTTGTTGCCACACTACTGAGATTTTTCTCACCCCTTTGGGGCTGCTATTTTTACAAAATGGCAGGAGGACGGAAGAGCATATGAAGTCATGATTGTATGGATATTTGTTGTTATTTTCTGCTATTGGGACTTTTGATGTTGCTGTTTATTTGATGGATGACTGTATTAAATTGAGGAATTTGGATAACTGTTGGATTATGATTTCATTGTTGTTTTAAGACTTTTATGATCAGCAAGCATTTTGGAAATAAATTCTAGAAACATTTTGGGAAAATAATTTTTGACGTTTTATTAAGTGCAGATTTTCGAACCGTGTTGCGAGCACTTTGCGAGTTATGTTACGAGGGGCAAACGAACTCCGATTTACTATTATTTTATATGCACGCGAAGCCCCAGACATGCTCTTTCTAGATTACATGGAATATTTTTTTGAATCGTTGAACTTGATTTGATACGAATTTTATAAGACAGCAACGTCTGCCAGAAAATTAATATTTTCAGCAAGTTAAGAAATTTTGAAAGTACACTCTGATTTTGTAAGGAAACTGATTTCAATTATAAGTTTTAATTAGCAACATATAAATGATTTTTCAGTACTTAAAATATGACAAAAGAACTCTAATTCCGCTTAGCAAACAACTCTCTTGGAGGCCTACTAGGGTGGGTGTTACACTAATGGGTATCAGAGCAGTTTTGATTCAAGGTGTCTGTATTTGATGAAATATTTGTTGTTGTTATGTGGTTGTTGAATTGTTGTTGCCTGGTTATATTGATTATTTGTATGTTCGTTGCATTGTTGCTGTTTTTACTTAGCGGTGAAGGGGCTACTGGTTAAAATCACCTGACATTTGGAGGTGTGATGATACTGGTAGTACACCGTATTAAGCATGGTTGTGCCCATTCCCTTGCTAGGTGGTGAGCCTGATCAACTCACCGTCGCGCAAGTTGTGTGTGCACAATCATGGTTATCACGGGGTACACTTGTGCCTGAGCACTATGTGTGAATTATGTTGAATTGCTACTTGCACTAATAGTTAATTATCAATTCTGCCCTCTAGGGACTATATAGAAGGTTATACGTGTGTATATGTTTGAGGTAACGTTTAATGAATAACGTCCTGAGCTGTAAATAATTGTTGGTACATAATTATTTTTGAGATTCATGACATTTTCTTGGATGATGGGAATGTGTCACATTGCTGTATAATGGAAACAGTTTTTTTTCTTACAAATCCTATCAGGTTTCATAACTAAGTAAGAGTAGCAGTAATATAAGACTGATAAGTGATGTAGTTAACTAGCATTAATGAAAACTTATGTCCTACCCTTAAAACTGTGTGGGAACGCGCCATGCGTAGGGATAGATCAATTAGTTCAGGGAAGATGAAGTAAATGCCTCTGTGAAGTATAACTGGGGTTAGATAAGACTCAAAACTGTGGACCCTAAACCTTACAAATCTTCTAATGGTGAATTGGTACTAGACATCATTCTTGAGAAAGAAACTGTCCAACAAAGGGGTGATGCAAGGGGAGTTGTATTTGACTCCTGCCTCCTGGTTCTTCTTTAACGGACACTTGACGTTTCAACCTTTATACTATTAAGCAAATTCAGGAATTACTAGGGAGATCATGTAAATTTTGATTAAGAAATCCAAGTAAGATTATTAAGATTAGAGTGCTTACAATTCTCTTACAGTTAGAATTTAGTCTAGCACCATAATTGTTCGGGTGTGATGTAAGAACTATGGAATAACGTCGAACTTCACCACCTCACCTAGTTCATGGATTCGACTATAACTTTATTCCCCTAACACCGTCGAACCCGATTCGTCTTTCAGCTTACCCAAACCCAGATTGACTTCCTTAATGAAAGATATTGAACAATGCTGAAAGAAAAGTATAAACTGAATAATTCTTGTATTGAATTGAATGAGTATTCTGATTACATAGGGATGCTATTTATACTAATACTGACTTAACAGAATACCAAAAACAACTAACTATTAATATCTAACTGGGCTTATGGGCTTGACTGCTGACGGCCCACTATTTAATATTTGTATCCTTTCATCCCCCCACAAGCTGAGTGGGTTGAAAATCGAAGACACGAAGCTTGTATCTGAAATCCAAGAATTTGGTGGAGGCAATAGCTTTGGTAAGCCCATCTGCTATTTGCTCAGTAGCTGGTATGTGATGAACAGAAACAGTATTGTTATGAACTTTCTCTCGGATAAAATGAAGATTGAGCTCAAAGTGTTTAGTCCTGGAGTGGAAGACAAGTTTTGCAGATAGCATGACAGTAGAAAGATTGTCACAGTACAGTGTTGGAGATCGAGGAATCTGTACATGGAGTTCAGTGAGCAAGGATTGAAGCCATTTAAGCTCAGCTATGGTGGCAGCTCAGCACCTGTACTCAGCTTCTGTGCTGGATCTACTGACAACAGGTTGTTTCTTTGAAGACCAGGATATCAGATTATTGCCAAAGAAAATGCAGAATCCACTTGTGGAGCGACGATCATCAACATCAGACCCCCAATCCGAGTCACAATATGCAGAAAGATGAAAATGTTTCGAAGGCTGAATGGTGAGCCCGTGTGTTGCAGTACCACTAAGATAGCGAAGGATTCTTTTGACAGCTTTCCAGTGAGTGTCTAGAGGGTGATGCATGAATTGGCAAACTTTGTTAATAGCGAAGGTGATGTCTGGTCTGGTTATAGTTGCATATCGGAGGGCACCTACCACAGACCGATACTGGCTGGGATCAGGATGTGGTTGGCCATTGTGTGCAGAGAGTTTGCAAGTGGACACCATGGGTGTTGGCATAGGCTTGCATCCAGTCATATTAGCTTTTTGAAGAAGATCCTGAATGTATTTGGGTTGGCTGAGGTGATAGCCACCAGTGGAGGTTTTCTGAGCCTCAATTCCAAGAAAGTAATGGAGATGGCCAAGGTCTTTGAGAGGGAACACATGATTGAGACTGCGAATAAGATTAGTGACAGCAGATGTAGATGATCCAGTGACCAAAATGTCATCCACATAGACTAATACATAGACAGTGGTAGTACTGGTGGTGTGAATGAACAAGGAGCTGTCACATTTGGCAGATTGAAAACCAAGAGTATGAAGAGTGGTGGACAGTTTATCAAACCATGCACGAGGTGCCTGCTTGAGGCCATAGATTGCTTTATTGAGATGACAGACTAGAGCTTTGTCCGGATGGAGGAACCCTGGAGGTTGTTGCATGAAGACTTCCTCAGTGAGATCACCATTTAAGAAGGCATTATTGATGTCTAGTTGGTGTATAGGCCAATGTCTGGAAAGTGCAAGGGTAAGGACGACTTTGATGGTGGCAGACTTGACTACAGGGCTGAAGGTCTCTTGATAGTCAAAGCCCTCTTGTTGATGATATCCCTTAGCAACAAGACGAGCCTTGTGTTTGAGAATGGTGCCATCTGGGTTATACTTGGTGCGATAGACCCATTTGCAACCTATTGGAGTCCTTCCTGGAGGTAAAGGTACAAGCTGCCAGGTCTTGTTGTTGATCAATGCCTGATACTCTTCTTGCATGGCCTTGAACCAATGAGGTTGAGTGAGAGCTGTGGATACACTGCTTGGTTCCACTGAGGTTAGAAAAAGTTTTGGTTTGTGAATGCCTGCTTTGCCTCATGTAACCATAGGATGTGCATTTTGTACATGTGTGGCCAGAAGAGAGGAGGATGTGCTGTCAGCAGTATGGATAGGAGTAGAGAACCTGCAATCTGTATCAGAGGAACTAGCAATAGAAACATCAGTAGAAACAGGCATAGTGTTGCTAGGTGTAGTGTGACTAGGAAGAGAGAAGGTGGATAAAAGAGGAATAGTGGGAGGTGGTGCAGGACTGGTATCAGTAGGAGTAGATGGTAGTTTATTGTGATAAGGAAAAAGTGTTTCATCAAAAAGCACATGTCGAGCTAGAATGACTTGATTGGTAGAGGTAAGACATTTGTAACCTTTGTGTCTTGGGCTGTATCCAATAAAGGTGCATTGAGATGAACGAAAGTTAATTTTGTGTCTATTATAGGGTCTAAGGTAGGGGTAGCAAGCACATCCAAAGGTTTTGAGAAAGGAGTAATCAGGAATAGTATGAAAAAGGACCTCAAAGGGAGATTTGTTGAGAAGTGTAGGGGTAGGAAGTTGATTAATGACATAGGCTGCTGTGTGAAAGACATTGTCCCAAAATTGTGTTGGAAGGTGAGAACTAGCTAAGAGAGCTAATCCACATTCTACAATATGTCGATGCTTTCTTTCAGGTTTGCCATTTTGTTGGTGTGTGTAAGGACAAGTTAATCTATGGATGATGCCATGTTCCTGCAGATAGCTAGTGAATTTAAGAAATTCCTTGGCATTGTCAGTTTGTAAGGCTTTAATTTTGGTATTTAGTTGAAGTTCTGCCATAGATTTAAAAGAGAGAAATATATCAAAGGCTTGAGACTTTGCTGTCATAGGATAAAACCAAGTAAAATTGGAGAAGGCATTAACAAAAATGATATAATATTTAGATCCAGTGTGACTGTCAATGGGTGCTGGTCCCCAAATATCAGTGAGAACAAGTTCAAGAGGAAAATGATAAACAGTGTTAGATGCAGGTAAGTGTAACTGATGCATTTTTGACATACAACAAGCACTACACAAACTTTGATTATTTTTATTGAGAAAAGGAATATTGCATTGTCGAAGGACCTTTGCAACAGTAGGAAAGGAAGCATGAGCAAGTCTAGAATGCCATAAATGTAAATTGTTATTTGTAGAGACATTGTTACATGAAATAGAATTGCCAGAATTAACAGATACAGTGTGAAATTGTGAGGGAGCTAGCTTAGGATCGAGAGACAAAGAAGTGCTTCTGTTTGGTCTTGATGATCCATCAAAAACATATAAGCCATTCTTAAGTGTCCCTTGGAGAAGGATCTCCTTGGTAACCTGAGATTTTATATAGCAAGCATTAGCCTTAAACTCAAAAAGGACATTATGTTCTCTAGAAAATTGGGAAACACTTAGCAAATTCTTTGATAAACCTGGAACATGTAAAATGTCAGAGAGAGTAAAGGATAATGAAGATAAGGATGAGTGTAAAATGGATTGTCCTGTATGAGCAATTTTGAGGTTAGTACCATTACCAACTTGGACTGCTGTGTGACCATAATATGGTGTTTTCTGTGACAGATTGCTTAAGTCTGGAGTAAAATGATGAGTTGCCCCTGAATCTGGATACCAGCTTGAATCAGTTGTGGAGAGATAGTCACCTGCTGCATCTAAAGATGGTGATGAGGCTTGAGTGTTGGAACTTCGAATTGCCAGGTTCATTTGTGGGAGAGGTGCAGAAGAAGGTGCAGTATTGCTGGAATTATAGGGACTTTGGAAGTTTTGATTGAACCTATGGTAACACTCCCAGCCCATGTGGCCAAATTTCCCACAGACTTGACATTGGAGTCTGCTGCCATTGTTTCTGCCTCCTCCTCTTTGAGATCTTCCTCCCCTATAGGTGTTGGTTCTGCCTCTGGAGTAATTGAAACTGCCTCTGTTGGAATTCGAGGGATTGGTATTCTGCCTTCTGAAGTTGGATTGTGTGAAATTGGCTTGCATAGCTAAGGATTCAGTGGTCTTTTTGTGTTTATCAAATCTTTGTTCTTGAGCCATAAGCAAGGCCTCTATTTCTCCAACTGTGTAGGGATCAGTTCTGGAGATGACAGATGTGACAAAGGAATCATAGTCTTCATTGAGACCATCTAAGATTGCATCTATGTGATCTTCAGAGGTGATTGGAGAACCTGATGCAACCAAAGAATCCACTATTTTCTTGATATTCAACAGGTATTGTGAGACATTTGTGTCTTTCTTGATGTTCTTGAGTTGTATCTTCAACTGTTTAATTTTTGTTCTTGTTTGGGAGGCAAAAAATTCTTCAAGTTTTTGCCAAACTTGGAAAGAGGTGGAGCAACCTACCATGCGGGTATAGATTGTTTCTGACATGGAAGAGAGCAGCCATGAGAGGAGAAGTTGATCTTGTTGAATGTCAATGGAATCCTGTTCTGGTGATGGTTGTTTGCCTGTTTTGGCAGAAGTGCCAGCTTTGGCTGCCTCTATGGTTGTCTTGTCAGCTTCTTCTTGAGAATCTTTATGTGCTTCGTGTGAAGACTTGTCAGTGAAAACGGGAAACTCTTGATCGATGAATCGGGTCAGATTGTAACCTTTGATTGTTGCCAGTGCTTGCTGTTTCCATGGCAAGAAATTGTTTTCATCGAGCTTGAAGGAAACGGGGTTGGCAAAAGATTGGATTGAGTTACGCTTTTCAGGCTCCATGGATCAGAAGCTCTTGATACCATGAAAGATATTGAACAATGCTGAAAGAAAAGTATAAACTGAATAATTCTTGTATTGAATTGAATGAGTATTCTGATTACATAGGGATGCTATTTATACTAATACTGACTTAACAGAATACCAGAAACAACTAACTATTAATATCTAACTGGGCTTATGGGCTTGACTGCTGACGGCCCACTATTTAATATTTGTATCCTTTCACTTAAGTAATGGCCTTTAGTCTTAATTTGCGCAGATATATATATACACCTAATACCTCTCTGGTTCAACCCCAATAAGGGTTATGAAGTGATGTAATGAATAAACTTTGGTAAGAGTGATTAAATTCTGGTTATTCAGTGGTTAAGAGCTCGTAAGTTAATAGTGTCGATAGTAAGCAGTACTCTCTGAATAAATTTTGTAATGCCTTTGAATGTATTATCCTGTCTGGTTGTGTGGGTGAGTAAATCTTTGCTTTGCACTAGTCAATTACTTTCAATGGTTTTCTCTCTTTCTTTTATTAAATGGAGAATTACTATTTTTTTATAATAGCCTAGTTGTCCTATTTTATGAAGGCATAATTGATTCTGGTGAATCACTATTGATAGCTATTTCAAAACTTTAATGGTTGTCGATGATTGGAAAGTGCATGTCATAGTAATGGATCCTCCGATCAGTGGAGTCAAGTACATCCGAGGTACCTAGGACAGCGAAAAGCTCGAGGGAGTTTCCTCGTTGGAATGTTTTGATGAACTGTATCAGAGGTACCACTTAACATGACATGCGAGAAAAGCGTGATGGAAGGGATTAGCTAAATACATGATTGGTTAGTTGTGTGTGGGTAGGTGTATTTAAGGTGCTTTTCTATGTGTGGATACGGATTGTTTTATGTGCTCAACTTGATATTCATAAATGCCTACATTTCAGCGATTAGATGAATAATTGTTGACGCATCAGACCTTTTAGGAATTCCCCTAAGTACTCTGGAAGAAGGTGATAACGTTTTGAGTCTCCTAGTTATATTTGAAATTGAGTTTATGTTTCTGCTCTCTGTTATATCTTGGTGTGGTGGACGTGCATTTGATTCAGAAATGCCATAATTAAAATTTTGTATATCTCAGTTAACCCTACTTAGGATCTCTGTCACTTTAGGTCTGACTCAGGTTTGAAAAGACTATTACTGAAACTCAAATAAATTAATTTCTTGATCACTCAGGTATTTTGCAAACTTACATATAGATTAATTATTGCTAGTTAAATGCTTAGTAGACTTGGTGCCATCACTAGTTAATTTTGGTCGTGACACCGAATTTTGTTATTCCCAAGTGCAGTGTCATGATAATTATGCAACTGAAAACTTTTGTTTCGATATGAGGAGTTATTAGGAACACCTTGGCAAAGTCCTGAAAATTATGAATAGTGTTACAGTCGAAGTAGTTTTTTGTTATTACTTGCATTCTGTAATGCATTTCTCCACTATAAGCTGATTGCATGAGAAATACCCCATTAATATTTTTCTGTATGTGAATAAATTGATGTTTCATTTCTTGGGATCTCAATTGCATTTGGGCAGTAGGTGAATGTTCCAGGATTTAGTTGCTTAAGGGTTAATGGTTCCAGAAAAGTGTTTTTAAGGTATCTGGTAATTTTGATTAGTGCCAATTTTATTTTTTGCACTATACATTTCCTATTAAATTTCGGTTAAAATATCTGAGCAGGGAGATTGTTCATTAAAGTGTATGTTCTTCTTAGATTATTGGTACTAGTGATGTATCTATCAGTTGTTTTTTTTTTAAAATTCGGGTGGAGCTTTGTTTTCATTTATGTGATTTGAGCTCAAGTTTTACTCATTTTTGATATTCAATGGCTGGGTATATGTTTTGGGAAATTAAATTTGTTGTTATCTTCTATATCATCAGTATATGGCCGTGTTATACGTAGTCTACTGTTGTCAATTATTACATTCTTAGTTTCCTTTTGATGAAATATGTGAATGTTAATGGTTATGAATATTCACTAAAAAAACCTCTATTAATAGGCATACTTTGATTTCACTTGTCATAATAAATCCATTCCATTGTTTCCTATATCACGATGGTCTTCGGTAATACTATAGTTATATCCAATTGATGTATTTGTGGATAGAATCTGTTATGCTTGACGAAATGCACTCTAAATCTGTGTTCTTTTCATTGGACTCCTAATCAATTCCTGGTTTATTTAACTCATCAAGGATTATTGACGAGAATTTTTAACCAACATTGTGTTGAGTATATGAGTCATCTTTGGAACATTGTTATGGGATATACTGTATCTTCTGTGTGAAACTTATGTAACCCTAAAGTGGAAGAAACTTTAACGAGTAAACAAGTAAGGTTCTTAATTGTAAAATATGTCTTGATTTAATGAAAAGAGATAGGATGATGATGGTTAATTGTTATAAATTGATACAGCTCCTCTCATTAAGCTAGGTCCCTTTATTACTTTATTCATCAAGTCTTAGACCTTATAACTAGGGTAAGTGTTCCATTGGAGTTTTCCAAGCTACGTATTCCGAATTAACCTTATGGGTATGTGAATTGAAGTTTGGGGACAAACTTCCAATTTTGGTGGGGAGAGTGTAACATCCCACGAATTTAGGAAAATACATAAAAATATTATAAGGCATGAGGATGTCTATGTGAGAAGTCGAACTACATGAGAGGTTTGTTGATATTTGAATTCTATCTTAACATATGTATTGTTTGCTAACTATGTAACTATTTTCCCTAGAGAGGAATTAAATTAATTTAGGGAGATATTTGAAGTACAACTATGGCAAGTATATATATATATATATATATATATATATATATATATATATATATATATTTGAACTTTTAGTAATAGTATGTTGATTATATTAATAATTTGATTGATATATATAGGATGCCTAAAAATATTTAAGAGTCAATGGAAATTAAGAAATTGTGGGTTGATTCATAAAACAATAGGACCCATGATTTTAGTACCCACAATGTTACTTGGCCGAACCATAGGGCCTTAGGGGGTGTCCATGATTCAGCCAAACCCTCTACATCTTGTTCAAACCTTATCTCCTCCTACCACTCCAACAAGGCCGCATTCTATTGGGAAGTAATCACACATGGCAACTTCTATCCTATCCCATTCAGATTCTCATGTGCGCCTAGATGAAGTCAAAAAGTGGGCTGATGACTTGCTACAACACACCAACTCAATCAGCCTTTGAAAACATGCAACCATTAGGAGAGAGGTAGGCAGATTGCATGAGTTTCTATTGGACAAAAATCTCACCTCCTCTCATATCTTCCTTTGCGCATAAAGGGAGGAGAAAGCCTTGAAATTTTCTGATCCTTTAACCTTGATGGTCAGTCTTATAACCTCACTTCCCCTCACCCCAAGCGCTGAAGTAACAAGCAAATAACAAACTCATCTCAGTTTTTTCACCACACCAAAAACTGTGATCTTGAGACACCAAGAAAAGAATGGTTAACCACCATCTCCACTTTTGCTAAACCGTGGCACCTCCTTAATAATATCACGAGCATTAGTGGCTAGTTTCACATTGCTCTTCCCCTCTTGAAACCGAGGACTCCTTGAGGAAGGAACGCGGATAGACAACATCTTCTTCTCCTTTCCACTGCTGGTCGAAGGCTACTTATCAAGGAAGTGAGTTGCTAGTCCTCCCTCTCAACTCTTTCTATTCGCACAAGATTCTCATGAGACTATTCTTGGTTGCATGCGTAGATTTTATGTTGGTGAAGTCTCTACCTCCTTATACGTAGTTAGGCTGGACATTTGGAGCATTGGGTAGCGGAAGCTTTCTTTATGTTCTGAGTTGAACTCTTAGTTGTAGACAAGAACCGTAAGTAACCTTCTACTCCCTTGTGTCCTTGTATTCAATTTTCAAGTATCTTTGGAGGGCTGGATTATTCTGTTTCGTTGTACTTTAGCATACTTTGAGCTAGCATGAATTAAAATAAAATAAGATAGCATGTGGCGCACCATGTATGAAGTATATGGGTTTTGGGATAAAATATCTTTTATGTTTGTTGAAAGAAAACCAATTCTGCCCAATAAATGTTGTTAGGTATTAGGTCTTTTTTCTAATTTAATTTACAGCATGTGGTTAGGTTGCTCTTCTTATTCTCCTTATCTTGTTGAGCAAAATCCAAATTGACATCATGAGACCCTTGTGTGGTTAGGACCGATTCTGTTTAGTGAACCTTGATGAGTTGAACTTTGGAAAAATGGTCATGAATTCCTTTGTGCCAAAACCGGTACTGCTTTAGGTGTGTCGTGGGAAATTTATGGTGAATGCAGAATCTTGTTAAGGAATGAAAGCATGGGGAAAACCGTGTAAATATGCATGAAGGGATGTAGGAAAAACATTGGATGCTGTTGCTGTATAACTTTAATTAAAATGAGATGAAGTCAGAAAATTGTTCCGTAAGAGAAGCCTTAAAACCGAACCTTGCATGTTAGGAACCTTAAGTTATCCTCTCTGTTAAATGTTGAAGAAGACTGATTTAAGGGCAAAAAAATAAATTAACATTAGAAGCCTTATAATTCGATGTAAGCACATGAGTTAGAAGCATGGAAATGTGTTGGAGAAGTTGTATAAAATTCTGACTTGGTACAATGGTATATAGGTGCGCATATTCCATAAGTTTGTGGACTTTTCGCTGCTGCCCGGTAAATTAATTGTGACGCGTGAGGTAAGTGTATGGTGGCATTACCTTTTGTGACTGCTAGCTAGTGCATGGATTATGAATTGTTGCTCTCATGTTTTGGATCTGGATTCTGTATACGATATTCGTATTCTGTTCATGGATATAATATGTTGGATATTCTGTTGAGGAGAATAATTGTTATACAGCATCCTGATATTGGAATCCATGAGATATATGTACCTTGATTATTATCTAGTCATGCATATACACCTCATAATGCATTTGTTTCTTTTGGGTGTGAAGCATAACATGGCATACATGCACAAATTTCATGCTGCACATGGACTAGAATATTTTTATAAATATGCATACGATTGAGCACGCATCATATAGGCATACCTCGGTACCAGGGCAGGGGACACATGGCTTCCGTCCGCATAGGTTACAGTTGGAATCCTTCTGTTGGAGCCACCCAGGATTATCCACTGTATCTGTTAGTGTTACGTGCACAGTAGTGCTATGAACGTACACTTTAGGCGTTATATACGCACTATGATTATGATTCAGTGTTACGTGCACAGTAGTGCTATGAGCGAACACTTCTGGCGTTATATACGCACTATGAAAATGGTTAGTACTTGACGGATTTGAACTGATGATGCGACTGTTTTGTAATTATGTATTTAGTTAGTACTGTTGCATTACTGGTTTTGTTGCCACACTACTGGGATTTTTCTCACCCCTTTGAGGCTGCTATTTTTACAAAATGGCAGGAGGACGGAAGAGCATATGAAGTCATGATTGTATGGATATTTGTTGTTATGTGCTGCTATTGGGACTTTTGCTGTTGTTGTTCATTTGATGGATGACTGTATTAAATTGAGGAATTTGGATAACTGTTGGATTATAATTTTATTGTTGTTTTAAGACTTTTATGATCAGCAAGCATTTTGGAAATAAATTCTAGAAACATTTTGCGAAAATAATTTCTGACGTTTTATTAAGTGCAGATTTTTGAACCGTGTTGCGAGCACTTTGTGAGTTATATTACGAGGGCAAACGAACTCCGATTTACTATTATTTTATATACACGCGAAGCCCCAGACGTTCTCTTTCTAGATTACATGGAATATTTTTTTGAATCGTTGAACTTGATTTGATACGAATTTTATAAGACAGCAACGTCTGCCAGAAAATTAATATTTTCAGCATGTTAAGAAATTTTGAAAGTACACTCTGATTTTGTAAGGAAACTGATTTCAATTATAAGTTTTAATTAGAAACATATAAATGATTTTTCAGTACTTAAAATATGACAAAAGAACTCTAATTCCGCTTAGCAAACAACTCTCTTGGAGGCCTACAAGGGAGGGTGTTACACTAATGACACTCATCTGTATGGAAATTGAAGATACTTTTGATTGTGACAACACATAATGGAGATAACCCATGTTCTGCTAATTGCCTTTGTTGTTGTACCTCTAGGTGAGAAGTTGGATAATTGGTCATGATTTTTTGCCAATCTACGTATCCATGTGACACAAAGATTGATTTTTTTCAAACTAAATTTTCGTCCAAATGCATACCTAAATCAAAGACCAATCGAATGAAAAAGAAGAGATTGATGACTCCAAGCAACCCAACACATGTTTGGGGAATTTGTATAGCCTTGGACACATTTGGTAGGCTTTGGAAAAGAGCGGGACTCAAGTTCTAGGGTTAAAAATAACCCCTTTTGATGAATATGAGTTTTTAAAAATGAAAACCCTTGGTTCGTTAGTTATTTGAGTAATTGGTTTAGTTCCTCGAGTAACAAATTACTCGAGTATTAGGGCCTTGTACTTGAGTAACTAGGTCGGTCAACGGTCAGACATGAGCAGTTGGTAAATAATTTTGGAATGAGGGCAAAATTTTAATTTTTTAAGAAAATCAAGGTAAAAGGGTCAATCACCCCACTAAATCCTATCTTATATCTCCATATAGGTGGTGTTTTGATTTATTTTGAAACTTTAAACCTTTTGTGTCTACAATTAGTTGCTGAAAAGATCTTAGATTGTATTAAATTTTTAATGATTGAAAGATATATTTTATTTTTTATTGTTGTTGGTAAGTGATATATATATATATATGAAGAAGGTTATAATTATTACTTTTTTTCTTACTACCTCTTACTACCAAATCTTGATCGTTGATTTTCGTCAATCTAACAGTTATAATTTATTGGGTCACACTTATTAATTAATTATTAAATTCCAATAAATTATAACCGTTAGATTGGCAGAAATCAACTGTTAAGATTTCGTATTAAGAGGTAGTAAGTATAACTTTTCCCTATATATATATATAAGAGAATTAAATTGTAAACTATACATCGTTTTGGAATATTATTGTACTAATTATATTATATATTGTGATAGATGTGATTTGTGAAGCTAAATAATAATGTAGTAAACTTAACATGTTGGCGGTCATGATTCAAGTTTTGGTCAAGGAAAAGTACATTAATTGATCTAGAACTAGCCCATGTGGGATTAAAGTTCTAACCAATAATTATCCCCCCCCCCCCCCCCAAAAAAAAGTCTTAACCAATAAAAGATCCAAGAAGCCCAATGCTATGAATTCCAAGAGAAGAAAATGCAGTTATCTGCATACAATGGCTATCTTGCAAACGAATAAATCTTTGATGCTACTATTGCACCAAAGATTCAGTACATACCATCAATGAAAATATTACATGCTAGCCAAAATTCTTTTTCCTTTGCCAAATTCTTTCTCTCTCCTCTGATGTGTAATGCTTTCATTGGTGAGATGCACTGAATCTAGATGCATCAGATGCACCTAAGATTTATTCCTTGCAAACACTCTCACACACGACATTAGTTGCTCAACTAATTGTGGCGGCACAACATCAATGGCTCAAGACTCTACAACCTCCTTAATAGCTAATGGATAAAGGAGATACATATGCTTATAGATGCACTTATGTAGCTCGACAATAAGCATCCCGCCCACGGATCACCTGCAAAAGTTACTCCTACCTACTAATAAGAATGAATATCGTTATACTAAGGTGACAGGAAATTCAACTATTATATAAACAGAGGCTCTTAGCCAAGATATGATCATTTATCCATTCATATTTAACTACACAAGATATCTGCAGACTTGAGTATTAGAATGTCTTGCAAGTACCTCCTGTTAGGAAATTACATTTTCTAATAATCATTGTGGGTTACATATTATATTAATAATTATATTGTGCTATTTATATATATATTGGGTAAATTAAAGTGATCAGTTAAATATTCCCAAATAGATTCTTAAGTGAGTATGGGCTGAATGAGTGGATACCGGTGTTGGGCCAACTAGGTATAATGGGAGCTTATTGGCCCAACAATAAAGATAAAAACACTATAAGGGTTATGGTCCCCAAGACGTCAAATATAACCCTAGTTTCTCTTCCCCATCAAGAGAGAGACGACACACTAAGGAATTCAGTTTTAGGGTGATTTGACTGAGGAAGACTACAAACCCCAAGAGACAAGATCAAAGTTATTCCGCTGCAATGGAGACATGTATGCCTCCACCTTTATGTTCTTATTTTTTTTATGATTTGGTATGATAGAGTTTGGCTTGTAGGTGATAGTTATCACCAAAAGGTTTAGAGGAATTAAAAAATCCAACAATTGGTATCAGAGCCATCGTCATATTGAATTATGAGGGAATTAAGTTTTGTGATTTTTATATATGATGAATCATGAAAAGTTTTGCTTTATTGTCTTTTGGCATAAAGTTTATTATTTTTTGAACGTGGGTTCCATCTTATGTATTTTGTATTAGCTATGTAGTGTTACTTTTGTTCCCTGACGGTGATTTTTTGGTTTTGGAACAACAGCTACATTTAAAAAAAAAAACTAGGGTTCGCAGTTTAATAAGGGTTTATTATTTAAATTTTGAATCTGTGAATAGATGGAATGTTTGGATGAATTTTGGCTTTATAATCGATGAGGTTTTGTTGTTTGAATTTTTTGAATAAACAATGAATTCTCTTAGAAAATTTTGGACTTACGGTTTGAAAGAAATCAAATGTTTAAGGTCTTTGGTTTTGGGTTTTTCCTTATATTTGATATTCTTTGTTAAAACCTAAATATAATTATTTTTTTGGGTATTATGCATCATTTTCAAGCTTTCATTTGAAAAGGCTTACATGTGCGTCGATTGTGCATTAATTTTTAAGCCTTATAATGAAAAGATATTTATTGTGTGCATCATTTTCAAGCTTTCATTTGAAAAGGTATTTATTGTTATTGATATAATGATATAATGATACAATATGTATATATATATATATATATATACATTGAGAATTGATAAAGAATAATTTTCTTTATTGTTGTTATTTTATTTTTAAATGTGTTTATTATCCCTAAAGGTTTCTATTTGAAATTGAATATGATTGATTTGTTAGCCGCCAAAGTGGCCAAATTTATAAAGGTTAATTTGATTTCAAATAGGTTGGTCATATAAATATATTTTATTTATGCAAATAATAATCCACAGGAAGGTTATTGTTTGGCCAAATAACATATGTTGTGTGATCATGTGTGTGTTTATTGCTTATGCGGATAGTGATCAGCCCACAGGAAGGTTATTATTTGGCCAAGTAACAAACATACATGTGGTAATAAATATGTGACAATTATCAAGAATTCTCCATATAATTCATAGTCGGCCCACAGGAAGGCTATGATTTGACAGGACTTATTGTCAATGTTTGATTACTACATTAAGAGTACCACTTACAAGTTGATATTTTTGTCCACAGACTAAATATTAATGTTGTGCTAGGTATCTTATAATAAACTCATTTTACTTCGGATTATTTGTCTATATCGTGTATGAATATATATGATATGACATGTTATTAGTATGTTATCTTTTTTGGTTCTCTGTATAGTTTCTGCTACCGCTGCCAATTATGTTGCTCAAATGAATATGCTTCCAATGCTTAATGGGGCAAATTTCAAGCTGTGGAAAGAGAATGTGGAAATTGTTCTCGGCTGCATGGATCTCGACAATGCGCTAAGGACTGAGAAACCCACTTCCACTCAGGAAAATCCAAACACGGATAAAATTGAGAAGTGGGAACGCTCAAATCGCATGTGTCTGATGATCATGAAACGTTGCGTTCCGGAGGCGTTTAGGGGCTCGATTGTTGAGACTACTGATGCCAAGTTGTTTCTGAAGGAACTCGAGCAATACTTTGCTCGAAATGAAAAGGCTGAAATTGGTCAAACCTTGTCCAAACTCATAAATATGAGGTATAAAGGAAAGAAAACATAAGGGAGTACATTATGGAAATGTCTAATCTTGCTGGAAAACTAAAGGCATTAAAGTTAGAGCTGCCCTTTGAGTTGCTCATGTACTTAGTTATTATCACTCTTCCTGCACAATACGGTCAATTTGTGGTGAGTTATAACACTCAAAAGGAAAAATGGCTCTTAATGAGCTCATTTCTCACTGCGTGCAAGAGGAAGAAAGGTTACAGCGAGAGAAGACTGATAGTGCTAACTTGACATCAACCTCTCAAGACAAGAAAAGAAAGAGAGCTAAGGATAATGCGGATGCTTTGCCAAAGAAGCAAAAGAAGCAGGACCAGGAATTCACCTGCTTCTTTCGTAAGAAATCTGGACACATGAAGAAAGAGTGTTCCAAATACAAGGCATGGCGCGAAAAGAAGGGTATGACTCTCACTTTAGTTTGTTGGTACTGGTTCTATGGCACAAGCGTTTAGGTCATATCTCTAAACAGAGAATTCAGAGGCTTGTGACTGATGGAATTCTTGAACCCCTTGATCTGGATGATTTTGAGGTGTGCATTGAATGCATAAAGGGGAAACAGACAAACATAAGGAAAATAGGTTCCAACAGAGCTTCAGACGTCTTAGAATTGATTCATACGGATATTTGTGGACCATTTCCTATAGCCTCTTGGAATGGTCAACAGTACTTTATCACATTCATAGACGACTATTCAAGATTTGGATACCTATATTTGATTAGAGAGAAGTCACAATCATTGGATGTGTTCAAAGAATTTAAAGCTGAAGTTGAACTTCAATTAGGCAAGAAAATTAAGGCCATTAGATCTGATCGTGGTGGTGAATACTATGGTAGATCTGATGGATCAGGTGAACAACGTCCAGGGCCCTTTGCGATCTTCCTAAAGGAGTGTGGAATCGTCCTACAATACACAATGCCAGGTAAACCTAGCATGAATGGTGTTGCGGAAAGGCGAAACCGGACTCTTAAAGACATGATGAGGAGTATGCTTAGTCATTCTTCATTTCCAGAATCACTTTGGGGAGAAGCACTAAAGACTGCAGTTTATATCCTTAATAGGGTTCCCAGCAAAGCAGTGACAAAAACCCTTATGAGCTATGGAATGGAAAGAAACCTAGCATAAGGCATTTACACATTTGGGGTTGTCCAGCAGAAGCGAGGCCTTATAGGCCAAATGAAAGAAAGTTGGACTCAAGAACAATCAGCTGCTATTTTGTTGGATATGCTGAACGCTCTCGAGACTTTAAGTTTTATAATCCCACTACAATATCCTTTTTTTGAGACGGGAAATTCCAGATTCCTTGAGGATGTTGAGTTTGAGGGGGAAGATAAAATAAGGAATGTTGTCTTTGATGAGGAAGAAATTATATTTCTCTTCCTAATATTGTCATCATACAAGATGCAATTACGGAACAAGCAATTAATGATCAGGTCCCTGTTCATGACATTGTTATGGATCAGGCTTTGGTCCCTGACATTGCTTTGGGTCAAGACAATAATGAACCACCCCCTATGCCACCTATAGAACAAACTCAAGAAGTGCCATTAAGGAGATCCACCTGAGAAAGGAGAATTGCAATTCCGGATGATTATATTGTGTTTCTTCAAGAGCATGAAAATATTTTAAGCTTGAAGTAAGATGATCCAATCAACTTCCAACAAGTCTTAGAAAGCTTTAATGCTCATAAATGGATTGATGCCATGAAAGATGACATGCAATCTATGAAAGACAACGACGTTTGGGATCTTATTGAGTTGCCTAAAGGTGCGAAACCCATTGGTTGTAAATGGATATTTAAAACCAAAAGGGATTCAAATGGCAACATTGAAAGATATAAGGCATGTCTAGTTGCTAGAGGTTTCACTCAGAAAGAAGGCATAGACTATAAAGAGACTTTCTCTCCGGTTTCTACGAAGGATTCTTTTAGGACAATAATGGCGCTTGTGGCTCATTTGGATTTGGAGCTACATCGGATGGACGTAAAGACAGCGTTTTTCAATGGTAACATTGATGAGACAATTTATATGGTGCAACCAGAAAACTTTGTATTGGGAGATTCAAAGTCTATGGTTTGCAAATTGAAAAAGTCCATATATGGCCTTAAGCAAGCTTCTCGTCTATGGTACCACAAATTCCATCAGGTTATTATCTCCTATGGCTTTGAGGTGAACTTAGTGGAAGATTGTGTGTATCACAAGTTCAGTGGGAGTAAATTCATATTCCTGATACTATATGTTGATGATATCTTACTTGCCAGTGCGATATAGGCTTATTGCATGAAACCAAGAATCTTCTCACTAAAAATTTTGAGATGAAGGACCTTGGTGATGCACCTTTTGTCTTAGGAATACAGATACTTCGAGATCGCGCTCAAGGTATCCTACGGTTATCACAAAAGGCCTACATTGAAAAGATTTTGGATAGATTTGGCATGAAGGATTGTACGTCAGGAGACACACCCATATCTAGGGGAGAAGAGTTTAGTCTCGCCCAATGCCCTGAAGGTAAGCTTGAGATGATAGGAATGACAAAGGTACCTTAATCTTTCGGGTATTATTGTTGACATAAATTAGGATCTCTACTTTGTAGTTTGTCTTTGCCTAATTCCTTTACCTTATACAAAAAATGTAATATGTGTCGTAATGTATTAAAACTTGTTTTTAGTTCAAAAATATATTTAATATTAAGTTTGTACTCAAGGTGGTACATAGAATGTGTCCCATGGAGAGTGAAGTATCTTGATATAAGGGGTGTCTATATTGGTAGAGACCAAGCCACAAGTGAAATTTCTTATGTATGTGCTCAAAGGGGGAGTGTGTGTGAGGGCTCTGCATAGAGGTAGAGTGACAGCATATGAGAGTGGGGAAGAAGATCCCCTCTCCACGTGTGAGAGAGGTATTTAGGGAGGAGCCTCTTCTGTCTCCTTGGGGCTTGAGCTGGTCAGCCCATGAGCTGTCTCATCAAGCTGCCCACTGTCAGTATACAGGGGTAGCAGTGCAGGGATGGGGAATGCCTCAGTGGTGAGCCTCTATGGCTTGCCATGGGTGACCTCTAGAAAGTTCTAGATATGAACTTTAAGAGATTGAGCCCATCTAATGGGCCTAGTAAGTACTATCCGGAACAAAGTTATTATGAATCACTTAGTTATTATTAGTCATAAAGTTAATATTAAGTTATCAAGTCTCGTTAATAGTTCAATCTTAAAGTGAGTGAATCAAACTATTATTATTAAAAGAGCTATTATTTTCATAATCATTCCCTGAAGACAATATGATTATGGGTTTAAACTATCTCATATTATAGGAGATAATTTTATTTTTTATACACGTAGAAAAGTATATGAGTCTATATTTTCTTCTTCTTTTTTTTTTCTCTTTACATAACCTCACATGGACCTAATATACTTTTATATAGATATAAGATGTAAAATTATCTCATATAACATAAATATCAAACCTATCATTATACCCAAGTGTGATGGCTTAGTTGGTAGCATGAGGACTGAGTGGTGGAAGAGGACCTCAGTTCGAATCCCACCAATACCGTATGGGGAGAGGCATAAGTATCGTAATCCTTGGACTCGCACCCGAACTCTGGAATAGTCTCATAAGCGGCTCAAAGAGTCGAACCCGTGGGGATACCAGAGGTTCTGATTCGCCTCAAAAAGACAATTAGGATCAGTTTCCAAAAAAAAAACCTATCATTATATAATAAAGGGAAAAAGGTGTGTCATTTTAAATAACACACCTTACATTCTTTCACTCTCACAAAAAGGTAGAATTCATATCTTTAAAAAATTCCCCCCTCTCTCTTATGATTTATCTTTTTCTATCACTTAAAATAACACAACTTTATATCTTTTAAAATAATACACATTTTCCCGTGTAATAAAACAATAAATCGAATACCAAATAATAACATTTAAAGTCAATAGGCGCCGACACCTTCAATGCAAGAATTACAAATAGTACTTGTTTCTACATTTTTTCTTTGTGCATTTCTCTTTTCACTTTCTTTCTCAGAAAATATTAAAAAATTAATTTGTACAACCTGTGTATTTGCTGTTTCTTTTACCTATGAAGCTTTGAAGCTATGATCTTGTTCCATAAGCTAGTTGTCACAATCTCACTAGCATTTTCATTGTCTCTAATGTCTTGTGTTACAAGGACAACGTCCAAAGTCATAGGATAAGGGTATTTACTCCAATCTCTTCCACTTTTTTTTTAACATTACTTCTCTCTCCTTCATTTTGCTTCTAGAAAACTGCACATACTTGCCAGTTACCCATGATCTTGGAACTGAGATGCTACATTGATTAGATCCAAAGTTCAAGTTTTTGAAGATACCCATTACTCCTCTAAATGGGTGGTCTCAGAGAATCATGGTGTTTCTGCAAAGGGGTGAGCAAGTCAGAGAGAATGAAAGTTGCTATTTGCTCAGGGAAAGGCCCTGCCATGGCCACAATCACCAACACTGCTTCTAATGGGGTCCCTGCCACCGGATTCTTGATCCACCGGAACCTCCTCTTGACCACACATGCCAATCTCCCCTCCGTGGTCGCCGCCGACAGCTCCGAGATCCGGCTGCATAACGGTGTTCCTGCAACTCTTGTTCCTCAGAGGTACCCCATTTGAGGATATTGCCATGATTTCATTTTGCTTGCTGAAATTGTTATCATATATTTATAAAAAGCAATGAAAAAAGAAAATGTAGTGAAACTGTGATTATCTTCTCTACTTTTTATTTTTATTTTCAACCCACCCTAAGGTTACTCATTGGAACGGGAAAATCACGGGTTCAAATCTAGGAAATAACTTTGCAAAAAATGTATGGATAAGGTAAAGAAAAAGTGGGTTCTTATCTAGGAAATAAATTCTTTGCAAAAATGTATAGCATAGAATTGACCCTCACCCTCGTAGAGTTAGGGATTTTTGCACCGGGGTTTACCCTTTTATTTTATTTATTTATTTATTTTGGGGTGGTTAAATTTTTGTGTGTTTGGTACATTTGGGATGTAAACAGCTAGGTAGAAGAGGGAGATAGGATAGGTAGTCTAGTAGAGGATTAAACCTCGGATATCAATATTGTAGTGTTGCCAATTGAGGTAGAAGCTGGCTAGCTTTTGTGTTAGATTTTGTTTCTAGAAGCTGGTAAGGAATGCAGTTAAAGTGGCAAAGTTGGATTGAAATTCGTTTCTAAATGTTTGGAACATTTTAATGTTAAAATTGAAATGAAATATTAATGCATCTTAGTCTTTTAGTTTATCTATGGATGCACAATACCCATCTTGCTAGCTGTATCACTGTACAACATGTTCTCCAACACACGCTTCTTGTCTCTAACTTGAATTTCATTTGACGATTTACTCTTCCCTTGTTGACTTTTTGGATACCTGCAACTATGAAGTTTCTTTTTATAGCAGTTGTACCTAATATTATTTCACTTTATCTGGGATATTCGTGTAGAATAGGAATGGTGGTTGATACTTTAGTTTATTTCTTTCAGAAGATTATTTTGATACATGTGATGTGAAACTGTATCATGTGATTCCATTTCCATTTGGTAATGTATATTACATTGTTCTTTTGTGTTCACATATTTATATCCTCTACTACATAGTTTTCAGCACAGCCTGGCATACCTTCACCAACTTGGCCCACTACTAGCACAAGGATAGAACTACCAACTGCAAAGTATGAAGTTTTAGATATTTATTTTGGAGCTTTGAATGTATATAATTTACGGTCAAAGCTAGCTGTTTTTATCAGACCAAAATAGTAATTAAGGATTGCTGTAAATCTTGCCTAGTGTGTATTGAAGTCAATAATCTTATAGTTATTATAATTTGTTTTACTTATGATTCTTTGTAGCATAATTTATGTAGATGTGTGAATATGTATTCCTACCGGATCATCAACAACATCTTTATCCCAAACTAATTGGGTCGGTGGTAGATGAACCCAAATAAAAGATACAAAGGGATTGAAAAACGATAAAATAAATAAATAAAATAATATATATATATATATATATATATATATGTATATATGGAGAGAGATCATTTGACTCCAGAGTAAGAAAATAAAGATGAGAAAATAAAAGGGGTGTAGGAAAATAAATAAATAAATAAATAAGAGAAAAAAAAAGATGGGGAAGGGGAAAAGAGCTAAAGGAAAAGAAGAAAATAGGGGAGATGAAGAGGAAGAATAACAACGGGTCTAACCCTTCATCATCTATATTCCTACCAGATGCTAAAATTTATTTTGACTATAATTCATGTTGGTGTGGCACATGTACATCAAACTGCAGAGTGATATGATTCTATAGTCAGTTACAGGTTATCTGCATTTGCACGTGAGCTATAGTGTGTATATGCTTTATGTAGTGTATGGTAGTGCAAGTCTTGTTCTTTAAAAATAGTGTATGGTATTCAATATGCAATGAAAGTTTGCTCCAGTTTGTGTACTTTATTTCTGACCTAATGTATCCAATATTTTAGCATCTTAGTTCAGACTCAGCATTCTGAAACTTTCAATCAACACTTACTAGTAGCATGTTTGAAGTTGCTAGAGCTCCTTTTGTTATGTTGATATACTACATTTTCTTTTGTAGACCAGCACAATTTGTCTTTATTTGATTCTGTTTTTAATTCAATTGTTCCATAATTTGTTATTTTATGGTTGTGTTTATTTTGTACGTTTAGCATTTCTTTTATTTGCTAAAATTAGGGACAGCACAACAAAAAATAAAATTGTACTTTGTTTGATTTTTAAAATAGTCTAAGCACTACACAAATAGCAGTCCAAGAGACAACGCAAAACTATTAATTTTTGTTACCCACTAGACCAAGTGACAAAATTTGTCCAAAGCACAAAAAAAGAAAAACCCCAATAATCCCCGTCCCTATACTTTTCTACCTCTATTGCATGCATATCAAATACAAAGGATATTACAATAATTTATGTTATTTTGTCCAGTACTTATGCATATAAAACAGAGGATAGCACAATATTTGTAGTCCTATGCATTGGTCATCAAATAACTAATAACACAAGAATTGTTCTGTGACTCGACCACTTGTGTTTTGTGTTCTGTTTATGTTGCTCTTCTTCATTATGCCTAAAACACACCCTTAGATTGGTTTATTTCATATTCTAGCAATCCATTTGGATTAAATTATGCTCTACATACTTTTTTATGACTTAATTTACATAATGGTCTTACATTTTTAATGATTTGTCATATATGTTATTTCTTTAAAAAAATGACTGCCTCAATTCACTACATCAATGTGATGTGGATTTTGGGTTTGCTAACACAGCCTAGATCACTGCTTCAAAGGAGTGTCTTAGGTGGATATACAAAGAGATTGGAGAGCTCTACATAAATGAAGTGTTTTCTCCTCAGCTGTTGCTTTTTTATTTTTACACTTTAGGAGGAAGAGGGCGAGTCTTGGAGTAGCGGTAAGGTTGCAACTTGTGACCGGAAGGCCACGGGTTCGAGTCTAGGAAATAACCTCTTTGCAAAAATGCAAGGGTATAGCTGCGTACAATCGACCCTCACCCCTACCCTCGCAAGTCGAGGAACCTTGTGCACCAGGGTTTTCCCTTTTTACTTTAGGAGGATATATGTCATTTTCTTCTTTAATAAAATTTCTTCTTTTATTAAAAAAAGAGAAATCTGTAGCAGGCACCATTACTTTTGAGTCCTTAAAGTGGTTATTTTGTATAGCAGTGAGTTAATTTTTTATTTGGTTTCAGGTTTTTCATTACAAGTACTGTATTAGATCTTACAATTGTGGGTTTAGATGATGCGGATGGAGAATCAAATGCACAGGGTCATTGCCCTCACTACTTGAAGACATGTTGTAAAACCAATCTGGATCTGGGAAGTGTAGTTTACCTTTTAGGCTACACAGAGAAACAGGAGCTCACTGTTGGTGAAGGAAAGGTGGTCATAGCCACAGACAATCTCATAAAACTATCAACTGATGGGATTCTATGGAGTCCAGGTTCTGCAGGTTTTGATGTGCATGGCAATCTAGCTTTTATGATTTGTGATCCTATGAAGTTAGCCACATCACCAAACACCAAATCGCCTTCAACTTCTTCGTCGTCCTCCTCCTCTTGCAAGAAGGATCTCCCCATGCAATTTGGCATACCAATTCCTGTCATATGTGATTGGTTAAATCAGCATTGGGAAGGTAACCTTGATGAACTTAACAAGCCAAAATTACCGCTCATTCGATTAATGTCGACCGGCACGAAAAGTGAGCATTCATGTGCTTCCTTTACAATTAGGCAAGTTTTCAAGTCAACAGAGGCTGATAATGATGGCACCCCGTCTTCATCAAACAATGTCTCAAAGATAAGGGATCAAGGACCAAGTTCTTCTGCTATTACCAACACTGTTGAAGAAGAAAGCTTGATCACTAATCCGAATGCTGCACATATACAGGGAATTCCCACTCCAGAAATATACGAATCACCAAGAGTCACGGCTGCGCCGCTCAGAAGAAAAGCAAGTACACAAATTCAGCTGTTGGACATCAATTTTCCTCCAAGGATTGTCAAACCTGCAGTTTTGCCACAATCATCTAAAGAACTGCATCCAAACTCTGCTGAAAATTTTGCCAAAGAAACTTTGCTTGAAAATCAACAACTAGAAGGAGAACAAAACTGGGACAGAAGGTCATCAATTCCTAGTGCAGAAGTTTCTTCAACAGGTTCTGTTAATGGAGCTCAAAGTGAGATTCAGTCTAGTTCATCCCCTGTTGAAGTACCCGAGATGCACAATGGATATAGCAGTGAAGGAGAGACAATGTATTCCGCAGAAACCGCAGAGAGTCGCAATTATACAAGCCCCAGAGAGATGAAGTTTCAACAAGTTGGAAGGAGCCATAGTTGTGTTAGTTACAATAGATGGGGTGCTACACATAGAAGCCAAGTTGCTCGTGGGATGATGGTAGAAAATCAGAGAAGCTTCATGCATGTGAAGAAGGTGTATTCACAAGGTGCAACTTCTCATAGAAGCAATGACTATTTCAGCCCCACTGTTTCCTCAATCATGAAACGTAATAACAGCTCAGAGAACCCAACCAGACCAAAACAAAGTGCTGTTCATTCTCCTTCACCTAGATGGTTGTTTTGATTGATACTTTATATAATGGTCTACTCTATAAAGTAAAAAACTAAAAAAAGAGAGAGAGAGAGTATAGTAGCATTGTATTTTTCTTCTTTTGTTTTCCATATTTATATGTTTTTTTTATTTTTTATGGAACATTTGCAGAGACCAGTTACGGTGAATAAGAAATTTAAGGCAAAATGTAGATTTCTTTCAAAATGACTCCGAGAGCCTGTTTGTATCCTCTTATTTTTAAGCTAGAAGCTATTTATAAGCTTTTTTTTTGGAAATTAAGCTACTTATAAGCTAAAGCTAAAAATAAGAGCTTAAAAAAAGAAGCTAAAAGCTGTTTGGTAATTACAGAACAAATTTAGCTTAAAAATTACTTAAAAGCACATGTTTCAAGAAAATTATTTCTCTCTCTATTTTTATAACTCTTCATTTAAAAAAAAAGCACACAATTCAAAAAAAAAAGATAAGAGCTTAAAAAAAACTCCTCCTAGGAGCTTTTAGTTTTCAGCTTTTTTCTTCATTATAAAAAAAAGAGCTTTTCATTATAAGAGCTTTTCTCAAAACCTGTTTGGCTTAGCTTATGCTTATAAGTAGCTTCTAGCTTAAAAAAGAGAGGATCCAAATAGGCACTCAAGGTGATTACTAATTCCATGTTGAGTACAATGGTCTGTCCAAAAATTATGCTAGAAGTAGTGAGGAACATATAGAACACATTTTATTTTATATATTCACCAGTTCATTAATTATCCGAGTAGTTCTCTTAGAGCACCATCGTCTTTGCTTTTCTCTCTCGAAGTAAAGCTAAATAATAGTGCTGAATGAATTTTATGTTCCACTTCCACCTTGGATTATAAATTTATTAAAGTTATCTCACTCTATAAAATAACTTGGATGGAAAGCCTAGAAGTGAAAAATCCTATTATGCATAACTTCTTTTACTTCACAGATTCTCGGGTTAATGTCACATATATTAAATATTAAGAACATTTTTTTTGGTAAAAAGATTGAATTAAATTTAAACATTAAATTATTCAACTTAATTTAATCAATTAAGTGGATCTTCATTAACAGTTACAATCCAATAAAATTAAATTATGCTATTCATTTTTTAATTTGAAAAAAAAAAATTAAATTAAGCAATACATTTATTAAGAAAATAATTTCATAAGTGATATAGCAAAAATATTGTTGTTGAAGAAAGTGGGTGAATGATCACCAAAAGACTTGAATCCGAATGTAACAGAGAAATTAAAACAAAATTATGAAATACAGTGCAATTAAAAAAATAAGACAGACTCACAGTACATGAATAATATGAACACAATATGCAGAATGGAATCCGAGCCCAACACAGTTGCCTCCTTAAGACAATTTATTCCTTCATTATTGCCGAAGGTAGATGAACAAATGTCTCCCAGGATAGAACGGATTGCGTCTCAAGGATGATGGCAACAACCAACCAAGAGCCCAAACAAAACACAACAGATGTCTGAGGAACTACAGGGATGGAGGATATCTGCACGGGTGGAGCAAAAAACTGGCAGAATAACGATGCAAAAAAATTGTGAGGGAACAAATTTTTTGAAGGGAGGAGCGTCTATATATAGACACCGGAAAGTCACGATGAAACGCCGCCGGCGAATCGGTTCTGTTCAAAAATGGCAGGTATTGATAAAAAATTATTTTTATTTCACACACACGTACAAACTGAACCGAACCGAACCGAACCGAGCCGGGGACGGTGGTGGCAGACCAAAGGCCACCTAGCTCCTCTCCCCTCCACAAAATGTGCAGTGCCCCAACGAAAAATTTAGGAGTGTGAGGTGAGAGCTTATATACTCTCTCACCTCTTATTGGTTGTCTAATGTAGAACTCTTTAAAACCCACACACCATTTGATTTTCCCTCTTTTTCTTTTTCTTTCCAAACCTCTACTTATCCATCACCAATGAAGAGTTTTATACTTAAAATTCTAACAAATATTTGATTAAATTATTAAATATGTGCATAAAAGTGGATCTTTATTTTATTGTTGGAATCGTAAGTTTAAAATAGACATATAAATAATAGAAAAATATAAAATGTGATTAAAATTATGAGTTATAGACTTTTATCAAACTTTGTTACACAAACTGATCTGAAATAAAAAAAAATTGAAAAATAAAATAAAACTAAATTTGATTTTTAGATGAACAAATGTCTCCCAGGATAGAACGGATTGCGTCTCAAGGATGATGGCAACAACCAACCAAGAGCCCAAACAAAACACAACAGATGTCTGAGGAACTACAGGGATGGAGGATATCTGCACGGGTGGAGCAAAAAACTGGCAGAATAACGATGCAAAAAAATTGTGAGGGAACAAATTTTTTGAAGGGAGGAGCGTCTATATATAGACACCGGAAAGTCACGATGAAACGCCGCCGGCGAATCGGTTCTGTTCAAAAATGGCAGGTATTGATAAAAAATTATTTTTATTTCACACACACGTACAAACTGAACCGAACCGAACCGAACCGAGCCGGTCGGACGGTGGTGGCAGACCAAAGGCCACCTAGCTCCTCTCCCCTCCACAAAATGTGCAGTGCCCCAACGAAAAATTTAGGAGTGTGAGGTGAGAGCTTATATACTCTCTCACCTCTTATTGGTTGTCTAATGTAGAACTCTTTAAAACCCACACACCATTTCATTTTCCCTCTTTTTCTTTTTCTTTCCAAACCTCTACTTATCCATCACCAATGAAGAGTTTTATACTTAAAATTCTAACAAATATTTGATTAAATTATTAAATATGTGCATAAAAGTGGATCTTTATTTTATTGTTGGAATCGTAAGTTTAAAATAGACATATAAATAATAGAAAAATATAAAATGTGATTAAAATTATGAGTTATAGACTTTTATCAAACTTTGTTACACAAACTGATCTGAAATAAAAAAAAATTGAAAAATAAAATAAAACTAAATTTGATTTTTAGATGAACAAATGTCTCCCAGGATAGAACGGATTGCGTCTCAAGGATGATGGCAACAACCAACCAAGAGCCCAAACAAAACACAACAGATGTCTGAGGAACTACAGGGATGGAGGATATCTGCACGGGTGGAGCAAAAAACTGGCAGAATAACGATGCAAAAAAATTGTGAGGGAACAAATTTTTTGAAGGGAGGAGCGTCTATATATAGACACCGGAAAGTCACGATGAAACGCCGCCGGCGAATCGGTTCTGTTCAAAAATGGCAGGTATTGATAAAAAATTATTTTTATTTCACACACACGTACAAACTGAACCGAACCGAACCGAACCGAGCCGGTCGGACGGTGGTGGCAGACCAAAGGCCACCTAGCTCCTCTCCCCTCCACAAAATGTGCAGTGCCCCAACGAAAAATTTAGGAGTGTGAGGTGAGAGCTTATATACTCTCTCACCTCTTATTGGTTGTCTAATGTAGAACTCTTTAAAACCCACACACCATTTGATTTTCCCTCTTTTTCTTTTTCTTTCCAAACCTCTACTTATCCATCACCAATGAAGAGTTTTATACT
The DNA here is from genome assembly GCF_033153095.1 of Gastrolobium bilobum. Lineage (NCBI taxonomy): Eukaryota > Viridiplantae > Streptophyta > Magnoliopsida > Fabales > Fabaceae > Gastrolobium > Gastrolobium bilobum. The sequence continues at coordinate 32,303 of NW_026896870.1, read as the reverse complement.
TAAAATTCTAACAAATATTTGATTAAATTATTAAATATGTGCATAAAAGTGGATCTTTATTTTATTGTTGGAATCGTAAGTTTAAAATAGACATATAAATAATAGAAAAATATAAAATGTGATTAAAATTATGAGTTATAGACTTTTATCAAACTTTGTTACACAAACTGATCTGAAATAAAAAAAAATTGAAAAATAAAATAAAACTAAATTTGATTTTTCTTTTCGCTTTCTTTTGATTTAAAAAATTCTAATAAATATACTTACACGAAAATGCTTTTAAGGATTATTACCTTATATAGGTAAATGTTTTAGTTACAAAAAGATAAAAAGAACACAAAATACAAATGCACATTATGATTGAATGATAATTACTACCCACAGCAAAAAGTAAGCAATTCAAGAAAGCTTAATCCCTTTTTATTTAACACATTCTCACGATCAATATTAGATGAGCAAACGCTTAGGGCATGTTTGGTGTGATGTATAAGGCCTGATAGTATAAGCTTATACTATACATTAATGAATTTTCAGTTGTTTGGTGTAACCATTGTATAGTATAAGCTTATACAGCAGACCCCCTAATACATCAAAATGATGTATAACTTACTCAAGCCTAGAGAGGTGGGATTAGACCTGATAAGGAATTGATGTATTAGCCTAATCCCATCCCATTCTTCTCTTTCCCATCATAACTTTTTACCCTTAACCCCCCTTCTTCCCCACCCCGCTGTAACCTCATTTCTTCTTTTTCCCCATTTCTTCTTCTTCTCAAATCACATCAGTGTAGAAAGTTGTAACAAAATTGAATTCTGATTTTTCAAATTGTTACAATAATAACAACGAAACCTTGATGCTAGTGCCAGCTTGGGAGGGAAACATTGTCCCCATTTTAACACATTGTGTTTGTATTGACGGAGATCCCAAAACTTGCCTCCCATTCTAATTTATGCATTTATCTTCTACAATCTGCAATCAAATCCAGAGACGCATTCATCGTAAGATCTATTCATGCTCGAATCATCAAATAGGGCTTTCGCATGGGTGTTTTCTTGATGAACAACCTCCTCAATTTCTATGCTAAAATTGGTTCCTTCTCTCATGTTCACCGCGTGTTCGGTGAAATGCCCCTTAAGACCTCATTATCTTGGAACACCATTTTCTCCGATTATGCTAAAGGGGCGACATGGAAGCTGCACACTGTGTGTTTGATGAAATTCCTCAACCTGATTCAGTCTCCCAATAATAGTTTTTTTGTTAAAATATTAATTTTTATTTCTACAAAATTTATTTATTTTTTAGACATACTAAATTAATATCATATGACATATATAGAAGAATTATATAAAAAAATTATTAAAGGGTATCTTTGTCAAAAATATTTTTTTTTATCCTATCTAGTATTATACAATGTCATGCCAAACGTTGGATAGTATTAAAATCTAATCAGGGCTTATACTATCAGGCCTTATACTATCAGGTCTTATACTATCAGGTCTAATCTTATACTATGCACCAAACATGCCCTTAATATTTGTATAGGACTAAGTCCATCAATTGAGGTCTTGTTGATTACCTTATTGAGTAAACTCTTTGTCTTTAACAAAGCATGACATATGAAAAATCATATAGGTAGAGCGAAATGATGATTGCAAGACATGATTTTATGAGAAAAAGGTGAAGGACCATAATTAAGATTGAACGCAAGCATCAGAGGGTAAAATTGAAAGAAAAGAGCAATGAAAAATGAAAAATTAAAAGAAAAAATGATTAATTAATTAAGATTAAATAAATCTAAACAAAAAGTTAATTGGAGAGGAATCAATTTACACAACGTAAAAATAAGAACTTCTACACTTATTATTAACGGTTGATTTGGGATTCTAATTTGTAGGAGATAAAAGTTCATGTGAAGCGATAAATATAAATAAAATCAACAGAGTTTTTATTCTTATGTGTGAGTTTAACCTGCCCCATTTTAATTATTTGTTATATGACATTGATACTTTGTAAAGCACCTTACATAATTTAAATTGGCTAAAAACAAGATAGCGTATTATACATTTTGAAGCGGGATATTTATTTCATCTAGCAAATTATTATTTAAAGCCAAATGACAAGCTTCCATTATAGGTTTTTTTTTTTTTTTGGAGGTAATATTCTTACTATCAAAAAATTTCACTACCAACCCACTACCTATCTAATTACCATTGGATCAACATTTTTTCTCTTTTCAGAAACTTTTTAGCATTCTCTCTTTGATCCAATGGTGATTAGATATGTAGTGGGTTGGTAGTGAGTTTTTTTTTTTTTTTTTTTTTGAATACAAAGTAGTGAGTTTTTTTAGTAGTAAGAATATCATCCTTTTTTTTCTTTCCTTTATCCCCCTTGTGTTACCGAAAAAGTGAAAAAGAAACTAATACCTAAAAATTGAACACCCAACGGTATCAGCAAGAGATCACTCACGCCCAAAGGAGGGATATTCCAAGTAAAGATTTATATATTAGTTTGCGTCACCTTAAAGAGAAGAATTTTAATGATCCTGAATCACCATTAATTCAGTGGTTCGAACCAATCAAAATTAGATAACTACTAATAAGAGAGGAGAAATGAAAAAAAAAATAAAAATTATCCAAATATCACCCCCTAAATAGAAGGAACACATGGACCACCAAAAAATTTTCCCACCTCAGAAGTCCCCTAATACCCCAATTTTTCAGCTGCAATCCAACTGCCCTTCTAACTAGCCAAAAAAATAAAGGTGACAATCCTCAATAATAGTCCCACCACGCGCTAAGAAATCCACACAAACATTACCCTCAAGATGGACATTCTGCTTTTGAATCTTGCAGCTGATATCCACAAGGATAGAAAATAATGGTGGAAAGATGATTGCCTCCTCAAGCGAATCTGTCTTTCAAACAAAATGCTGAAACCCAATACTCTTAGCAAGGTTCATTCAATAGTTTACTGCCTCAAGCTCAGCCAGAATATTAGTGGAAGAGAATATTACCAGAGAAGCCAAAGATGTTCCATTATTGCATCTCTGTTACAACTTTCCAGCATTTCTACCCTCGAAGTAAATATTACGGATGAACCTCAGAGAGCGTTTGGTAGAGGAAATTTTTTTTTTTTATCCAGGAATCTCGATAATATGATTTTTACATTCAGTTTACGATAATATTCGAAAATACAAAATTTAAAAAAATTCAGTTTCCCGAAAATTCTGAAGAATTCTACGTACCAAATGCCGAGTCAACATAGAACAGGGAAGGATACAGCTATTGATTCCACAATCAATGATATAAGCATTAGGATACAATAAAATGCTTCATGGCGCATACAGTTGACAGAGACGCAGACATCATCAATAAAGGTCAAACAATAAATTTTCAGCTCTTTGTAGGTTGCAGAGGCTACAATTAATTTCTAACAACTGTTCATATAAAAATCATTGCAAACTCGGAAAAGTAATTTTTAATTTTGATCCACTTGTACTAATATCCAAACATGTTATGTTGCTAATGAGTTTAATTCTTCAGTTCTTATCTTTTTCACATTTCCATGATATTTCGATGATAGTGCACGTTTAGGCACTAAAGTTAACATGTTTTATAATGATAACGAATCAGGATTAAATCTTTAGAGTAATGCTCCAAACTAGGTCAAAACAATCAACATCAACAACACTTTTATCTCAAATTAATTGAAGTAGGTGATAAATGAATCCAAATGAAAGAAAACAGGGGTCAAAACAATAAATCATAAAAATCAAGTTGATAGGTTTACTGAAAGTCTAACTTGCCAACAACTTTATAAGATTGTTACATCGAAACCATTCCCCAACATGGCTATCGAGCCTCGGTGAGCTATTGTTGTTTAATATCAGTTTCATGTGTTCCCAAAGAATATAAACTTGCAACCAAAATATTAATAAACATTACCTGGGAAAAAAAGGCAATCAATTGATCGTAATAAAAAGAGTTCATGTACATTTGCCAAAATCCAAAGGAGTTACACATTAGTATTTTTGTGTACAGTGTAAAAAGCCAAAAATCCTTCACACCTCCCAATCAGGAAATTGTCGGCAGCTAATTCTGAACTTTAATGGAAGATCTAGAAACCACATCAGCTGGGACTAACATCGACTCCTCTTTGCTTTAGATATTCCTTGGCCTCAACAATGTCCTGAAAAGAAGCAAAATAAGCAACATTCTTAGGCAAATGCCAACGGCAGGACCATACCTAAATTTTAACAATGAATCAATAGCTTCAATTTTGCCCCAACATCATGAATCCAGCACTAAGCTATAATAATCTGGTCATAATGACCTGCTGTGTGTAACTGCTTTTAGGAAGATAAAGCTGGTAACTCCGTAATTGCCAGAATAACAATTAAGAATTAGGGAATCAAATCTTAAATGGTATCAGCTATTCGAAAGGCGTTAAGATTTAGAGAATCAAATCATATAGTAGATTCAGTGCAAATTTGGCATACGAACAGCAGTAAAGCACTCATACATCATGATGGTAAAATTAAATTTCCATTTAGCTGATACCATTTAGTTTTTACCAACACAAGGAAAGAGGGCATACTAAAATGCACAAACATATCCTGAGCAATAAAAGGGCCGTCATTGATGAATGTATGCGATGGAGATACAAAAACTTTCATTTCCTCTACCTAATAAACTTTTTGGTGAGTTTGTTCCTTGATGATTTACATTAAATGCAGTTCTTTTGGGATAGAATAAAGGGTTCGCTTTTTCTACAGTCAATGTAGATAATTTATCTATATTGAGCCCAAAACGACATCGTTTTGAGGCGGAAATCAAGGTATTTTTATAATTATAATTTATTTCAGGGTTATAATAGTCTTTTTCATTATAATTTTTTTATTTTAAAACCCAAAACGACGTCGTTTTGAGAGCGAATGTAGATAACTTATCTACATTCAGTTTAGAAACATTAAAGCCTAGAATAAAATGCAGTTATTATACTCCTAGTATTCACATGAATAATTCCGATTTTTACTCCATTCCTGCAGTAGATTGGAGCTTGACATTGAACAAGTTACAGACTGCATGCAGGTTATAAGTTGTATTCAATGCCACCGAGGATTATGATCCATTACAGGATGCGACTGACATTTTTATACAATAAAGCAAAAGGGATATGAATCCTAATCTAGGTCTGCAGCATGCAAGACGTGAAATAATTAATGTATTAAAAGTTCCTTGTGGTGATTATATTGGATTTGCAAAAATACCCTCCAATGTCCAGTACAGATTCAGCACCTACATTTTCTGATCAAAATGGTTAATGTGAGGAAAGGATCTCTGTAATAGAATCATACCAACTCCAGTGATACATATTATAGCCACTAACTACTCGGGTAACAGTCAAGACTCACCCCATGCTTCAAACTATGACTATTAATCTCCCCCCCCCCCCCCCCCCCCCCCCCCACAACAAGTGGCGTAGACTGGATTTACTCTTGTAGAGTCTCTGATTCCTTATGTTCATGGAAAACATTACAAAATGATTAAAAAAAAAAGATTAGAAAATATTTTGATAGAGAAAATACAGTGAATAATATAGGACCAAAATAGAGAACCCAAAGAAGGGATTTGCTACATGTTTTGTGGTCTTTAATTATTGGTAAGGTCTTTTTTTTAGGAGACTTCTTTGATATGGTGTTTTGGGAAATTTGTAATTGGTTTGTTTTAGTGGTAACTCATTTTAAGACTTTCTTTTTCTATTATCTTTCATTTTTAAAGTTCTGCTTCGTAAAATTGAAAGGATATATTGCACCTTCCCATTTCTTCCATTTTTTAAGTTCTGTTTAGTAAAATTGTAAAGATATATTGTCCTTTCTCTTTTAACTTTTTTTAACCTCAATAATAGCTAATTTTTCATCCAAAATAAGCATGTAGGAATTAAACATAATCATCTTTTCAGTCCTGAAATTATTTAAATGCATATAGACACTACTGTGCAAGAGAGTAAAATCCACACGTGCATGCATCTAGGAACATCCATACGCCACAGGCACTATAAAGCACAAACCATTGAATTAATTATATATCAATGCAATCTGTAACGAACAGAAGGAATAGAAGTATACCTTTTGCAACAACAGGGCTTCTTGAGGACAGGTTGGAAAATTCATCAAACCAACTCCAACCATTAGTAGACCATAACATCCTAAAGACACAACAAAATAGATAGGCAGCTGCACAGAGGACGGAAACAAGGCATAGTCAGCATTATGCAGATTAGAATTCTATCAAATAAATAAAGAATCCCCAATGGGGTTCGTTCAGCTGAAAAAGATCAAAGCACTTTGCTTAATGCCTGTTTGGGAGCTCTTATTTTTAGCTTATCTTCTCCTTTTAAGTAGAAACTTAGCCAAACATAATTTTACAAAAGAGCTTATCCTAAAAAGAGCTTTTTTTTATAATGAAGAAAAAAGCTAAAAGCTCCCAAGAGGAGCATTTTTTAAGATATATATCAATTATTTGGAATTCTTATATTTATTTTCCAATTATACCCTTATTTTAAACTTTTATTTATAAATTTTATCATTTACCCTTATAATTTATCCTAATAATAAATCATTTCATCTTTTTCCCTTCAAAACCCTAAGAACAACTTTATACAATTATCAAACAGCTTTTAGTTTTATGTTTTAAGCTCTTTTTTTTTAACTTTAACTTAAAATAGCTTTTAGCTTAAAAAAAGAGGTGTCAAACAGGCTCTTAGGCTTAAATTTGAATCCAGCTGGCAGTAATCCCCCTAGATAGGCAATCTATATTCACCAGTGTACCTATTGCATGTGTTAGCCTTCGAGCAGAAAGCCTCCCCTTCCCAAAACTAATTTGTAACAAAAATAGAAAATAAAAAAGTCGAATGCATAATGAGATGAATACCTACCAACCAAGTATGACTGCGCCGAATCATAGAAGTTTGTAGAAGGCCAACCCATAAAGCAGTGATGGCCATTACCAACGTCAAAATCTTCACAATATGCTTCATTAATCAATCTGAAATTAGATCAATTATATAATGTGTGCGTAAATTTGTATGTACAAAAAGTGGTTACACTGTAAATGCTTCATGACAAACATAACATATGTGGGGGTGCATGCAAGTTAAATAGACGAGAAGAGAGAGAGAGAGAGAGAAGAAGAGAAGAGGGGGGGGGGGGGGGGGGATGTGAATCAGAAAAAGTTGACAAAGGAAAGAAACAGAGACAAAAACTGCAAACTCAAAAGTTGAAGCAAGCAACAACTGTCACAATTATTTACAAGAAAGTAAGACCTATGATATGAGCAAAACCAATTCTTGATATCGAATGCACATAAAATAGCTAAAGATGCAAACAAATTTAAGTCATTAGAGTTCTTCTCTAGAAACTACCCTCCCTAAAAAATGTCAAAAATCCAACAACAACCACAAATAACTATCCCTTAATGGTGGCGGCATCGAGCCTATAATTAGTGCAATAGAAATGAAAGGAAAAGAATGAAAGAGCACAATGTACCAAAACAGGGCTTCGCCCAAGTACAGCACATACTTCCCTTATCTTCCTTCAATTTCCTCTTTGCCACTTATAGCATGATTTCAGCAATGGTCCCAAATCTTGTACCGATATTGTTTATTTTATTTGCTAGAAGAACATATCCATGCTTGCCATCAAAATTGTGGCAATTTATACAGCACAGACACACCAGTTTGGTGCCATGTTAGAGTCAGACACACATCTGTATGAGTCCAATTTTTTATGAAAATTTTGGGCTCTAACATGGCATGGACATGATCATCCCTTTATTAACCGTTTATTCTACTTGCATCTAACAGTTCCAATTTATGGGAGAGAAGAACCATTAGTTGAAAGTAGAATCGACGATGAATCAAGGGTGTAGGAGTTTGTAGACATACGCTGATGTAAGTTGATTCTCCCCTATATATATGTGTGTGTTGTGTCCCTGTCCTACAATTTCTATAAATTAGTGTGTCCCCCTGGTGTTTGTACTTCATATGTGGCAAATGTGTTCAATTCTTGTATGGCATCTTGGTATTTTTCTTGGATGCAATTACTAGTAAAATTTTATCCTATTTCTTTCAAATCTTCAGCCAAGAACCAGAATTACAAATCTACTTGAACAAGAAAAATCCTCATGACCACTTAATTTAAGGAAACAACTATTGCTGCCACCGCTATCAATAAGATATACATGAAAATATGGCAATCAAATACAAACAGAAGTCATTGCTCAATCTTCGAACAACATTAGGCAGATAAGGATGAAAATCCCACCAGTTAGATCCACATTTCTATATCAACGCATAAAATATTCAAAGTCAATATTTAAAATAGAGCTGTATAAACAGTAAGGAGCAAAAATGGTACCCTACGTCAATCTCTTAAATAAAAAAGAAATATCCCAAAATGGCAAACCCATTGAGCATGATCACAGATTTCTAGATTCCAGTCATAACATAGTTGTCACACATACATCAAACATCAAACATATTCAGAATGCTCATATAGCCTTAAACATGATTTTAAAGAAATTGTTTTGGGTGTTCTACATTCGGAAATTTTCCCTTCTATAATATAATTACTCACAAATCTTTCCTACATCCAACAATGAATTGAATTATGATCTAACAGAACTAAAATCATGAAGGAAATATAAATTAAGTAAAAGACGCTTGTAGCCACTGCCATCAGATGGGATTTCCATGAAATTCATTTCATTGTTAATAACAACTATGATAGTTAAATGACTCAAAGCCCTTGCGCAGTCTCCCAGCATCATTTGGCAGTTACAAGCAGAAATTCCCACTAATAAGGTTCATATTGCTCAAATAATCCAGTCAAAAGTATAAACGGTTGCCACAAATCAAAGACATTGAAGATTATCCATCTTAACCTGCTATGAATTAAAAATGAAAATGCAAAATACATAAATAACAAAAAAGGACTTCATGTATTGCTTGCTGTACCACAAAAAAAAAAAAATACAAAAAGACTTCTTGAAAATCAGGAGCAGAAAGGTAGATATTCCTAAACAGAAAACAATTATCAGAATAAAACGAAAAAACTCACTGAATTTGATCATGGAATCCAATTCATAACATACAGCTATCACATATCAAATGCATTCAAAATGCTTATATATCCTTAAAAATTAAAATTAATTAATAACCAGCAAATCCTGGCAATTCCAATCTCTGTCCATGCTATATCAATAATTTCAAAATCATTTCCCATCTCCGGGCAAGAGTCAAAATAAATAATCAATTGAGACTAAATTCATTAAGAAACCACATGCAGCATGACTTATGAACTGAAGTAAACTCTTTGCAACTTCCATCAGGTGGGATCTCCATGAAATTCATTTCATAGTTTAACAAACTCAAAGCCCTTGCGCAATTTCCCAGCATCACTTGGAAGTTTCAGGCACAAACCCTATCAAGTAAAAAACTAGAGCTATCAAAACAAACCAACCTCACTCTAGAAGCGAGTCAAAAAAATGGACAACCTAGCTCAACCCACTCGAATTGGTGAATTAAATTACTGTGATCATAAAATCATCATACATCAAAGAAAATCAAAACAGAAGTTTCATCAAATTCAGAATCACGCCAACTCCAAAATTAATATAGCAAATACCACAACAAAATATGGCACGAGAAATGTCGATATCTTCTGATTTAGCCAATTACCGAAAGTAAATTGCCCTATAATCGGTTGCCAACGACGATGTGTTCGGGGGTGAGTGTGACGAAACGCAGACAGAATGAAAAGCCGAACCCTAACACAAAGGAGGAAGGAGTGTCTTCAAATTACCGAAAGAGTAAAGACATTTTGTCGTTGGGTTATTATCAATAAATTAATTTTATCGTAAGATAGATTATATTAATCCAAGTGACAGTTATATTCTTTATATGATTATATGATTATGATTTGATTCTTCATAAGTTAAAATATAAGTTACCCTCTTAAACTTTAACCATATTTCAAATTAGCTTATTGTATTTTTAATTGTATCAATTAACCCGTGTATTTTATAATTGTTTCAAATCTGTTAAAATTTTTACAAATTCTGTTAAACCTCCTCACATGCCCTAAACTCCAAATCTCACAAAAAAAATTCTCTTTTTTTCTACGTTCTCTCATCTCTTATTACAATATAGTTTGGGATGATTTCGATTTGAATCTTTCTTTATAGTGAAGTAATTTCGTTCATGAATATATTGTTACGAAATATGAGTTCATATTATGAAAGTTTCAATCTTTATTTAAATTGATATTGTTTCATTGATGTAAAATGAAAATTGATTTGAGGATTTTAGTTCCCCTATTATTTTTTCACTGTTTTTTATTGTTTTTAATACAAAGATCACACATTTTTGTGCCAAGAAAAACTGCCACCCAAAGCTTGAAAAATCACTTTTTAAACTTCCAAAATTTCTCAAAAATGGCTCAAAAATATGTTATTTTTGATATAGATTATATTAAAATCTCGTTGGTTTGTTGTTTCTGGATTGTTTTGTGATGAAAATCGCTCAAAAATATGTTTTGTTTTTTTGTTGTGACAAAGCTCTCATGACAGAACCCAATTTCAAGCGGTCAATATGCCAAAGAAAGAAGAAAACATTGCAATAGAAGAATCTCAAGAAATTCTAGGGGTTAGGGTGAGATCTTGAGAGAGACATGTTATTTATATTTTTCACTAAAAAATCTCACGAAATTCACACCAATAGAAAATCTATTAAAATCGTCGAATTTTTGAATACCACGATATTGTGATTCTATTGTTTAAAATCCTGATTGAATACCAACGGATTTGGACGGATTCTAAAATAATCCTTTAAAATCCTAATCGAATATCACGTGACTTTTTTTCAATCCATTAAAATCCTAATCGAATATCAACGGATTTTTTTGTCCAAAAATAATTCATTAAAATCTTTTAAAATCTTAATCAATACACCTTTTTAGTGTATGTATATATGATGAAGTTAAGTACATAGAAATATTTTTGTGAGTCAGGATGTCGATCTTTATTAAAGTAAAAATAGTTCTTATTTTTTTAGTTAATATCATGTTTTAACCAAAAAATATCCTTCATTTATTTAGATTAAAAGGTTGTTAAAATTATATAAAATAATAATGAATCAGCAATGATCTACATGTTAAATCTCAAATTATGAATCATGCAATGATTATAAAATACCAAATGTTAATAAATCAGAGTTGTAATTATGTGTACCTTGTTGGGCCATCACAAAGTCGGAGAAGAACGGTTGGAAATATGGGAACAAGATGCTAGAGTCTTCCTCTCTATTGCCTATTCAGAAATTGGCAGCCTTCAGCAGATGGGAGCATGATGGCTAATGGAGCTTAGCTCCAATATAAATAGGCTAGAGAGGGGACCTAGCCAATAACCCAGAAAAGAGTCTGTGCCCACTGGGTCCACCCATCATGGAAAACCAGGATCACACTAAAGCCTACACTGCTGCCCAACTAGGCCCAATAACAACAGATGCCAGAAGCCCAATTCAATGTGATCACAATGGGCTAGTTATAATAATAATATTGGAATATCCATTAACCCGATTAATTTTAAAAGACAAAACTTATTAATTAATATTGCCCATAAAATAATAATTCTAACATTCTCCCACTTGGGCTATATTAATTAATTTAATATTATTTTGAAAATCTTTTTATTTCGAAAACGACTCTATCGGGTTAATAACTAGAAAATAATTTTACGTGGCCACGATTTCGAAAAGTAATATTCCAATTCCAGCATCTCAACACAATTCAATCCAACATAACCTCATCATAGGAATATGGCGATCAATATACCGAAAATATCATGGCATACGACCTTCCATACTCACATACAATGAGTATTACATCTTCGTGAATCAGGGCCTAGTAGTGTAGTAAGAATTAGTGCCAAAATGTGATCAACAGTGTAACACACTAATTCTTATCGGTCCTCAATGTAACTTCTCAACAACATGAAATTACATTAGTGCAATTTCCAAGCAACATGAAATTACACTCTGTAATGCAACTTCTCAACAACATGAAATTGCATTACCACAATTTCTAAACAACATGAAATTGCTTTGCTTAAATAAGCCAGTATGTCACAATACAACATGAGATCTCAACAGTGACAATTATATATCTTTAAACTTTACAACATGTTTAAAGACAATTATACTTCTCAGTCGACAATAGAATCATAATAACAAAATTATGATGATCATCAATAATAAAACATCAATAATTCTCAAGAAATATCAGTCTGCAAGCAAAATAACTGAAAGCAAGGTAAAAAATAAACATGACTCCCACTAATCAAGGGAATGAAAAGAGTCAAAGATACCCATATTCTTCACATGTTCCTTGAACAATACGGGTCGCAAACCCTTTGTCAATGGATCTGCCAACATGAAATCGGTTCTGATATTTTGAATAGCAATGTCACATTTTTTAACCAAGTCCTTCACTGTGTAGTATTTGATTTCCATATGTTTAGATGCATTGTTAACCTTGTCATTCTTGGAATAGAACACAACTGCAGTATTATCACAATAGATCACCATAGGTTTGGATATAGAGTTCACTATGCGCAAATCAGAGATCAAATTTCTCAGCCAGACTGCCTGAATAGAAGCACCATAACAAGCTACAAACTCAGCATACATGGTAGAACTCGTGATAAGAGTTTGCTTTGTGCTTTTCCATGAGATAGCACCACCAGCCAACATAAAAATGTATCCAGAAGTCGATTTTCTATCATCTGAGCAACCAGCAAAATCAGCATCCGAATAACCAATTACCTTGAGATCTTCTACTCTCTTATATACAAGCATGAAATCTTTCGTGCGCTGTAGATATCTCATTACTTTCTTGGCTGCAACCCAGTGATCATGACCTGCATTTGACAAATATCTCCCGAGAGTATTTACAGCAAAAGCAATATCAGGTCTGGTGCATACTTGTGCGTACATAAGGCTTCCAATTGCACTATCATAGGGAATATTTTTCATCGCTTCCTTTTCAACATCATTTTTAGGACACTGCTCTTTACTTAATTTGTCTCCCTTTACAACTGGAGCATCACCAGGTCTGCAAGATTGCATATTAAATCTCTTTAGCACACGATTAATATAGCTTTTTTGTGATAACCCCAGAACTTTTTTAGATCTGTCACGGTGAATCTCAATGCCCAGAACAAAAGAAGCATCACCAAGGTCTTTCATCTCAAAATTTCTGGAGAGAATAGCTTTCGTCTCATTCAATAAATCAACATTATTACTAGCAAGCAAAATGTCATCTACATAAAGTACTAAGAAGATATATCTACTCCCACTTACTTTCATGTAGATGCATTGGTCAAATTTATTCTCCTCAAAACCGTGTGATCTTACAACCTTGTCAAATTTCAAGTACCACTGACGTGACGCTTGTTTAAGACCATAGATGGACCGCTGAAGTTTACACACCATGCCTTCCTTGCCAGCTTCTTTAAAACCTTCGGGCTGCAACATATATACTTCCTCTTCAAGGATTCCATTAAGAAAAGCTGTTTTCACATCCATTTGATGAAGCTCTAGATCAAAATGAGCCACTAATGCCATGATTATCCTGAAGGAATCTTTAGTAGATACCGGAGAAAAAGTTTCAGTGAAGTCAATGCCCTCTCTCTGTGTGTAGCCTTTTGCAACTAATCTTGCCTTGAATCTTTCTATCTGACCCTTATTATCTTTCTTTGTTTTGAATACCCATTTACAGCCAATAGGTCTGTGCCCGTCAGGTAAATCAACAAGTTCCCATACCTGATTTGCAGATAAGGAATTCATCTCATCTTTCATAGCTTTCAACCATTCATCTGCTTGGTCACTTTCAAGAGCCTCTTTATAGGTCACAGGATCAAATATCACCTCAATCATAGAATCATTTTCACCAAGATAGACTATGAAATCATTAGTGATAGTAGGTCTTCTTTCTCTTTGCGACCTTCTCAATGGTACAATTGGAACCTCTTCAGGTAATTGAGTAGTTTCAAGTTCTACAGCGGGAGCTGGTTCATTAACAACAGGAGCTTCCATTCTCTGAGTTTCCCAAGTCAAAGCATCATTCGAAGAAAGCACAGGTATAGATATAGTTTCAGATGATTCTCCACTTTCATAAGAGTGAGAAGAAGTCATTTCAGCAACATCAAACTCTAGAAATTTTGCAACTTGTGATTCAACAATTCTGGTGCCACGAGAAGGACAATAAAATTTATACCCTTTAGAGTGATTAGGGTATCCAATAAAGTAACATCTGGTGGTTCTTGGTTCCGACTTCTTTTGAAAAGGATCATAAATCTTTACTTCTGCTGGACAACCCCAAACTCGAAGATGATTTAAGCTGGGCTTTCTACCAGTCCATAACTCAAAAGGTGTCTTTGGAACAGACTTACTAGGCACACGATTCAGAATATACGCCGCTGTTTTAATTGCTTCACCCCATAAAAACTCAGGTAAATTAGATCTGCTCATCATACTTCTTTTCATCTCCATAAGGGTACGATTTCGTCTTTCAGATACACCATTCTGTTCAGGACTACCAGGCATCGTATATTGAGCGATAATACCACAATCTTGCAAGTATTTAGCAAAAGGCCCCATGTGCTGCCCAGTTTCAGTATATCTCCCATAGTACTCACCACCACGATCAGATCTAACAACTTTGATGACTTTTCCCAATTGTTTTTCAACTTCAGTGCGGAATACTTTAAACACATCAAGAGCCTCAGTCTTCTCCTTAATTAAAAACACATGACCATAGCGAGAGAAATCATCAATGAAGGTGATGAAATATTTCTGGCCATACAAAGTGGTGGCATATGGCCCACTAATATCTGTGTGAATAATCTCCAGTAATTCTTGACTACGAGTAGCACATTTTTTCTTAGTTTTAGTTAATTTTCCTCTCACGCAATCAACACAAATCTCAACATCGTCTAATTCAAGAGGAGGAAGGATTTCAGATGTGATGAGTCTATTAACCCTTTCTTTAGAGATATGCCCTAGACGCTTATGCCAAAGCAAAGAAGATTTTTCTTTGATTAAACACCTTTTACTCACACCAGATTCAACATTCAACGAGCAATATGGGTCATCAGAAGACAAAGACAATTTATATAAACCATCATCCATAACACAATTTCCAATAATCTTAGAATCAAAAAACACATCCACTTTTTTATTAGCAAAATGAAAACAATATCCAACATTGTCCAAGGATGAAAGGGAAACTAAGTTCCTTCTAAAGTCTGGAACATAGAAAACATTATTTAAAACTAGTCTATAGCCAGAATCTAGTTGCAGAAAAATAGTGCCAACAAGCTGCACGTCTACGCCCACATCATTTCCAACTATAAGCTTTGACTCCCTCAGACTTGGTTTCCTCAGGTTTGTTAGACCCTGCAAAGTAGATGTTACATGGACAGAAGCACCAGAATCCAGCCACCAAGAGTTTAAAGGGACATCAATTATATTTGATTCAAAACATACCAATAACTCATTGTAATCACTCAATTTTTGTCCTCCCACAATAAAATAAAAATAAATATATATATAAATTAAAATTTATTTAGTAAATAAATTTTAATTTATTTCATCTAGTCTCCTAGTTTTTATTATTATTATTATTATTATTATTATTATTATTGTATCTATTTTTATTTTTATTTTTTTAGTTGCAAACCCCAAAATAAAAGTAAAAAAAGAAGTTACCAGTTTCTTGGGTTGTTACAAGTTACAACAACAACCCTCTTATGTGGGTTTCATCAACCGCCTTCTCTCACCGCCTGTGTCAATCAAGAAGTATTATTTTCAAGTAATCCCACGTGAATAGTGGTCAGGAAGTAAGGTTTGGGATAAGAAAGAGCAGGGGAGGCGTGTTACAAGAAAAGAAGGAGAATATATAAAAAAAATCAGCCCTTCCTCTATAAATATGAAAGACCTCGATTGTGAAAGGGGTTGGTTTTTGAAGGATCGAAAAAGAGAGGACAGAACTCAGAGGGGGATTTTATTGTGGTTTTTTGGGAAAAGTTTCAAGAAAGAAAAAATACTAAAACAGAGTTTCTAAAAACAATAGATTTCTGAGAGAGAAAAATGAGAGAGTTTAAGGAGACAACAGTTTTGTAAAACCATAAAAGTTTCTTTAAGAGAAGGGAATTTCTTGAGTTTTTAGGGGAAGTGGGAACTGAATGAAAAAGGAAGGAACTTAGAAACAAATAACATGTTGAAGTCGCTACTGCTGCCGCTGTTCCAGTCATGCGCGCCACTCCGCGATGCTTTCCTTTGTGATTGTTTGTGATATTTTCCACAGTGAATAGCCATTCCTGCAAGCATATTGGCTTTCGATACCCCCGCTCAGGTTCTCTTTTCGTTTGGGTTCAATGTTTTCTTTAAACCCATATTATTATTTTAAAAGAATGATAGACCAATATAGGGATATGTTGTTTGTCATGATTCCATTAGCTTTTTCGATGTGCTGTTTGAAAATAAGCATGACCATTTGATTCTTTTATCTAATATGTCATAGACGTAGCTTTTTAGATGTACTAGAGGAAATATTCTAATACTTGGCATTAGCAAACATTGATCTTTTGGTCTACACCGTACGAAACAACTCTGCCATTTTTTCCTTCAATTCACATCTTTTCAAATTATATTAATAATGTTAGCATGGTACTTTGTCCTCTTATAACATGATTTGAATATTTTAATAATATATAGATTACGTCACTTTAGTTTTGGTACATGCTCCTGCACATTCTCAAGTCAGGATGTTTATTTTTTTCCTTCTTTCTTTCAATTAATTTTTACCTTTGCTTATTATAAAAAACGAGATTAACATAACATTTTTTTGTTTTTTTGTTTATTTTGTTTTAACATGAAGAAAGAAATATTATAATATTATAGATTAGTGAACTTTAGCTTTATGGTCTGCATATTCAAAATGAGGTTGCCATCTTTCAATTAAATATCTCTTTACATTATATTGACGGTGACTAAAATTTAATTAGATTTTATTAATATTTATAAATAAAGAATTTATAATATTAAGATCATGGGGATTAATTTAAGCGTGACGCTTTGTTAATCTTATAATTCTTTGGATCATTTTAGCCGTGACGGCTTGGTGATTTCAAATTTATCTAAAATTTGTTATTGAAACTTAAAACATTAAGATTTTCAACAAAGGGGTAATTTAACCGTGACGGTTTGTTAACCCCGTGTATTTTATTTTGACTCATTTTAGCCGTGACGGCTTGGTGATTCAAAATTTCATTCAAAATTATCTTAAAATTCACAATAATGAAAATAATAAACATGAAATTTAATTTATTAAAAAGGGATTAGCTGAGTTGAGACAGCTTGTTAATCCTACAATTACCGTTTCAGATTATTTTAGCTGCGACAGCTTGGTAATTCGAAACCTTCAAGCCCAGAACCTTCCAATGAACTTTCTTTAAAATTACTTTCAAAAACTAAAATCAATCAGCACACAAATATTTTTTACAGAACGACGTAGCTTTGAGTTCCCTATTGTACCGAGGGATACGTCGGAGCGGGACTCTTCCCGTCAAGCACAAAAATAAAATTTCAAAATTAGTTTTCTTTTCCAAATGATCAATTTTATTTATTTAGGGTGAAATAAATATTTAAAATATTATCAATAATTTGCATAATTAATATAAGGTAACCGTTTTTTAACGGACGGTGTAGGGTGCTAATACCTTCCCTACTCGTAATCGACTCCCGAATCCATTTCTTTTGTTTTTCAAAGACCAGTTGTCTTTAAAAAAAAGGTTTTTCCAATGTTTTCCTAAATAAACCTTGGTGGCGACTCCATTGTTTTAAACATTTAATTTCTTTCGCCGTCACGTCGCGATACGGTTGCGACACTCACCTTGGCCCTTTTGTTTCTTAGCTAACCAAGCCTTAGACTTGTAGCAATTGGTCCTCTTGTGACCCTTTACCTTGCAATGAAAACATTTTATAACCGCTCCTCAATATTTATCATCATTGCCCTTCCTTTTGAAATTCTGAGATTGCTTAGGAGCAAGAGAGTTGTGCCTTTTAAACTTTCCTTTATTCTTGTTGAAGAATTTTGTTTTATCCTTGATGGATAAAAGAGCAAAAGCAGACTCATTCTTTTCTTTCTTTAACTTGTCTTCTTCAGCAACACATTTCCCAATGAGATCGTTAACACCCCAAGTTTCATTCTGCGCAGTATAAGCAGTTTTAATCTGGCTAAAATCAGCAGGCAAAACATTCAGAACATGATGCACAATAAAATCATCCTGAAAAACGATATTATGGCCCTTCAACTTGGTTTGAATGTGGACCATCCTCAGAATAAATTCTCGTATCCCGATTGAAGCGTTATATTTCATATTAGTCAGTTCATTCACCAGATACCCAGCCTCAGCTTTGTTTGAAATTTTAAATCTCTCACCAACAGCATCAAGAAAGGCTTTAGCAGTCAAATTTTCAGGCAAACCACTGAGCAGATGCTCAGCAATCGACCTCTTCATAGCAATAAGGCTCAAACGATTGGATTTCTCCCATCTCGCATAATGGGCTCTCTGACTGTCAGTGCTCTCATCAGTGGGTCTACGCGGTTCATTTTGACGTAAGGCAAAGTCTAAATCAACAATTCCCAGCGCAAATTCAATGTCTTGTTTCCACTTCTTGTAATTCGATCCAGTCAGCATTTCGACAGTGGCATTATTATTGTTAAGAGCGAAGTTAACTGATTGACACATATAATGCAATAAATTAGTCATGAGCAATAACAAAAATAATTAAATATCATAGACTCCCCTTTGGGCAGAGTATATAATACATAATTATTTTTCATCACATGAAGATTTAACAATGGAGAGAATTATACATAATTGTCTAAAACTTATCCCCTTTGGGCAGATAAATTTTATAAATTATATATCTCCTTAATTCCAAAAATCGTCATATGTAATTTTCAAAAAATTTACTCCCTTTGGGCAGATAAATAATTTTCA
Source organism: Gastrolobium bilobum (assembly GCF_033153095.1). Lineage (NCBI taxonomy): Eukaryota > Viridiplantae > Streptophyta > Magnoliopsida > Fabales > Fabaceae > Gastrolobium > Gastrolobium bilobum. The sequence continues at coordinate 13,179 of NW_026896870.1, read as the reverse complement.
ATTACATATTCCCATCAATAACATTTATCTTCATGTAATTTATTATTATATATTAAAAACCCCCTTTGGGCAGGTAATTAACATATAATAATTATTAAACAACAATAATAACTCATGAATCAAACATGCTCAAACAACACGAAACACTTTTCCAACATGTGTTTCTTGAAAAAAAAAATATTGCATTTGTCAACCAAAAGAATTCACTCATTGTCAATCACAATTATTATAATTGTGTATCAAAATAATATTTAAGTTATATCATTATGGGGTGTATTAAGCTATTCTGAAATATATATAAAATTCGAATAACGGCAGCATGTACAGCGAAATAATAAAAAGCACAAACTGATAATGCATCCACAAGGATAAGACTTCAGATTTAATGGAAACAAGGATAAGACTTTTATTTTGAATAAATATTCAAAATTCAATGAGTTATTATACATGCTGTGCAACCAGGATAATTATCTAATATCTTATAAAACTCGATGAGTCATAAAACTGACAATGATTTTGAATAAATACTGGAGAATATTTACGTGTTGTTTTGCAAATATAGATTATCGCAAACGATATATATATATATGTGCTGAGTTATTATACGTGTTGTAAATATATATATATGATATATATATATATATATATATATATATATATATATATATATTATATACCGAAAAACAAGTACACAGAAAATCATGCCCACGATATATCTCACTTGAATAGTTGTTATATGTTACTTGAATAATAAATCTTACGTGGGATATATCTTGATAAAACGGTAAAAAAAAGAATTACGTGGGACCTAATAAAGTTGTCAAGGTCATTGTGGGGTGGGGTTTTAGAAATTCAGAAACCCATTCAACGAATCAGTCTTCTCTGCTAACAATGGCGAATTGTTGAACAAAAGTAAAAAAAAAAATTCTAATGATCTTCCCGTTCACGATTCACCTTACAATTATTGAAAAAAATAAAATAAAAATAATACAGACTAGTATTGTCCTCTACACATGAAACATTCAAAACATATAATACTGTACATTCAAAACATCTATGTACGCTAGCTAGAAATCATAAAAAAAATGCAAGATAGAATTGCACAGAAAACAATGATAAATAAAGATAACGCTACACGTGAATTCTCAACCGAACAAATAAAGTTATATTGGATTCTATAATCATATACATGTGGCTCTGATACCAAATGTTAAATCTCAAATTATGAATCATGCAATGATTATAAAATACCAAATGTTAATAAATCAGAGTTGTAATTATGTGTACCTTGTTGGGCCATCACAAAGTCGGAGAAGAACGGTTGGAAATATGGGAACAAGATGCTAGAGTCTTCCTCTCTATTGCCTATTCAGAAATTGGCAGCCTTCAGCAGATGGGAGCATGATGGCTAATGGAGCTTAGCTCCAATATAAATAGGCTAGAGAGGGGACCTAGCCAATAACCCAGAAAAGAGTCTGTGTCCACTGGGTCCACCCATCATGGAAAACCAGGGTCACACTAAAGCCTACACTGCTGCCCAACTAGGCCCAATAACAACAGATGCCAGAAGCCCAATTCAATGTGATCACAATGGGCTAGTTATAATAATAATATTGGAATATCCATTAACCCGATTAATTTTAAAAGACAAAACTTATTAATTAATATTGCCCATAAAATAATAATTCTAACACTACAATGTTGTTATATGTTTATCATTCTCAAATGTTGTATAATCGTAAGTGTCTTCGTATAACAATGTTATCTTAAACTCCATGCGGTGGTGGATTAATTTTCATTTTTTTAATATTTGCAAATTACTTTTTTTTTTGGTAAACATATTTCCAAATTACTTTATTGAAATAATAACAATCATTTTTTTTTGCTAAAAAATAACAATCATTTTTAACTTTACAAATTTATATTCATCGTATTTTACATTTGATTTTATCCTTTAATTTGAGTTTTTTTCATGTCATAATTATTTAGTTTAGGATTTATGCAAATATTTATGAAATTATTAATCATTTGTACAATTAAGTTAAGGTAACCAATTCAAATAAATATATCATGGGTGCAATGGGATTAAGTTCCACTTTTTTCTGTGTATAATAAAACTCCCTAACCTAGTTTTAAAATTTTAAAAGACCAATTTTGCTAAATAATTTTGTTTTCACTTTTTTTCAAATTAAACAAAATTGGTGGCAACTTTCATGTTTTATTTATATATTTTTTGGATATTACATTTTCAATTGTATATTTGTGTTCATATATTACTTTATTAAAAATTAATTGTGAAAATTTTATTTTCGTATAAAAATATTTTATAAATATTTATTTGTAAAAAATAAAAAAAGTTAACGTTATAATTTTGGAAGATCAGCAAGTTGGCCTTAATTAGCTTATAGGGTTTTTGGCCTGTGGCAAACCTTTTATTATTGAGGGACATTCGGCCCTAGCTCATGCCTAATGGTACAAATGAACCCATTTTGACTGTTCTTTGGGACCGTTCTTTTTAGCTTCACATTATCACATATGAGGAAGACGATAAAGTAGTGAAGGCAAGCTTACATGTGGACGTACCAGTATTGTTGGTGGACAAAGCCATGAAAGCTTACATGTGGAACAACAAATATGATTCTGGAGAGGTAACATTTAATAACATTTTGGAGGGGGTTCCACATTATTAATTAAAAATAAGAAGAAAAATACTAATTAGCAAAATTTAATATAAATGTTACATTTCTTCCGGCAAATGTCACAAAAGATATTATTCAATAAGATTTAGTGTAAAATTTCCTCATGCATGCTTATAATTAAGTGTTACACAATATTATATATGTAGTAGTGTTAAATTCTTAATCAGGTTTGAAGTAACACAAAACATAAAAGAATTGGCATGAAATTGCCACCTTTTATATGTCATGGCCTAACAAAACTGTAAGAACTATCTTGGAGAGATAGGCTCTATTTGAATTCGGTTTCTAAAAACAGTTTTTTAACTTTTAGAATTGAAAAATAAAAATAAAACCTGTTTGATAATGATTGTTTTGTAAAAATAGTTCTAAAAATTATATTTATTTTTTAGTTTTTAGTAACAAATTTTGAGAACTGTTTTTGTTTTGTGTTTTCACTTTTAATTTTTAAAATAAAAAAGAGTGAATACCCTTTTTGGTCCTCAGCAAATTTCACGATGCCCGTTTTAGTCCCTAGCAAGTAAAAATGCCCATCGTGGTCCCTAAGAAATTCAAAATGGACTAATTTTTAGTCCTTTTAGGGACTAATATGGGTCTTTTTTAAATTTGTGAAGGACCACGATTTCAACTAAATGGGTCCATTTTAAATTTCTTAGGGACCACGATGGGCCTTTTTATTTGCTAGGGACTAAAACGAACATCGTAAAATTTGCTAAGGACCAAAAAAGGTATTTACTCTAAAAAAAATACAAAAACACTCATTTCTTTAACTATTTTACAAAATAATTTCAAGAAAATAATAAAATAAAAAGCAGAACATAGTCAAACAAACCCATAATTTGTATTTCAAAGATTGTGCACATGGCACTCGTTGAAGTCAATGAACAACAACTAAACAGAAACTTAATACTTGTTTGTGCCAAGCCAAGCTATGGCCCTACTTATTTGTTGCGTCTGCAGGAAAATAATGTTACATCCTGTAATATTATTTTTCTTTAACCCTTAATTAATATGTCATAATAATGTTTTCTTTTTTCTTTTCTTAAGAAGGTTAGAAATGGCAAAAAAATTAAAATATTACTATTTTAATAAATAATTATGAATATATAGCTGTTTTGAAATTATTTATGAATCTATTGCAGTCATTCACGCCCAAATTAGGCATGACTATTCACGCCCAAATTAGGTGTGACTCCCAAGGCATTCACGCCTAATTTAGGCGTGAATCATCTGGTGTTGACACGTGGCAAAAAAAGTCAACTTACGAACCGTAAAACTTTGGAAAGTCATAACTTTTGACTCGGATATCCGAATGAGGTAATTCTTTTTTTGATTTCACATAACTTTTCGAGATCTACGCAATGACATCTCATTTGATATATTTTATCTCTCAAAAACTTAATTCAAATTGTATTACCAAAAAAAATTAAAAAATTATTATTAATAAGAAAAACAAAATAAAGATTTAATTTGTGATTTAAACTCAATAATCAATTTGAAAAATCTCTATTAATAAATAAAATATTTAAATAAATATTCTAAACACTTGGTAGAATATTATATAAATTTGTATATATTTTAATAATTAATTACGAATAAGTTACTGTTTTGAACCTAATTACGAATATATTGCACTCATTCACGCCCAATAATGTTATTATAGCATTAAATTCAAAATTCAAATAACCTCAATAAGTTGATTGCATTTTGTATTTATAGCAGTTGATTGTGTTTTGTATTTAATAGGAGCGGATTGCGTTGTAATTTTATGAGTTGGTTACAGATTATCGCCAATTCAAATAAATTTGCTGGAGGTTATTTGAATTTTGAATTTAAGTTATAAGAGTTGATTTCGTTTTGTATTTAATAAGAAATTTGGTGACATCTTATTTATAGATGAGTTAATCCACTTTGGTGCCATCTTTATTGTATCATTGTTGCAAATTTGAATTGTGTTTGTGAGAGATAAAATATATCAAATGAGATGTCATTGCGTAGATCTGGAAAAGTTATGTGGAATCAAAAAAAGAATTACCTCATTCGGATACTCGAGTCAAAAGTTATGACCTTATAAAGTTATACGATTAAACTATTAATTTTTTGTGTCACGTGTCAACACCAGACGAGTCACGCTTAATTTAGGCGTGAATGCCTTGGGAGTCACGCCTAATTTGGACGTGAATGACTACAATAGATTCGTAGATAGTTTCCAAACTGCAACCTATTCGTAATTAATTATTAATAATGTAATATTTTAATTTTTTTGCCTGTTAGAAATATTAAGAATCAATTATCATATTAAAAGGATTTTATTATAATTATAATATTAAGATTCTTGATATTATCCATTAAACGTTATATGCCCAATTAATTACTGATACACTTAATCTCAATCATTGATTTGATTTGGTATATGATGGACTTATCAGATTATGAGTTATGGAATATATATATTAGGAATGGTCCTCTCTCCCCTTCAACCCTAATGTCATTCTCTCCATCAGAATGTATATCAAAGGTAAAGAAGGCTTAGAGAGAGAAACTACCGTAACACAATTGCTCACAAGAAGATGACTGTTGTTGATCTTTCATCATTGTTTCCAGGTATGTCTTTATCTCTTATGTGTATGTAAAAATCATGTATTCCCAAGATCTTTTATCATGTTCTTATTTTATGATTTATAAACATGATATATTATGCAAACTAACATGTGGTATCAGAGCCAAAGTCAGGGAATTCATGTTTCTCCATATATGGTTATAAATTAATTCTTGGAAAATTAGGTTTTTTTAAAATTTTAAATTAAGAATCCACGATTAAAAGTTTTCAATTTGATTTCAATTAAAGTTATTTCGAAGTTTTATGTTGATTCCCTGAAGATTACGTTGATTAGACATATTTCGAAGTTTTCAATTAAAAGTTTTATGTTGATTTCAATTTGATTTCAAACAAATAGTGTTGCGGTTTTGATATTGTTGAATATGTCGACACCGGTATTCAATTCGTTCATAAAGTTTGACAAATGTAAATCAAATGGAATTATATATTGTTGATGGATCGCATTCTGACATCTATACGATTTTCAAACAAATTGTATATATATTTACCGATTCAATTTGTATTCACATAAAAGTTAATCGGTAGTTTTCGTTGAAGTTAATATATGTATTCTGATATATTAATTTGAAAAATCAATATGCATTGATTTCGTGACCCAATATGTATTGTTTCCAGAAGGAATTACATGGATAAATATGCATTGATTTGGTGACACTGTATGCATTGTTTCCAGAATCAATTATAAAAGGCTTACGTATTATTGTCTTTTATATATATATTCGAACTCTTGCTGCTATGATGTTTTATATGTAAACCGAATGCAATTTTTGGGAATGATTACGAGGACTGAAATAATTGAAGTTCCCGTGAAATTTTAATTCTATAATTGTTAAAATAAATAAATAAATAAATGTATTATTTATATTATGAATAATGCGGTATGTATATATGGGTATGATTTCCGCTGCTGATGAATGAATTTTTTATTTATTTATTTATTTATTTATATATATTATTATATACATACAGTAATGAATTTGAAATGTGTTAGTGATTGGATTAAAATTGAATATTAAATTTTAATCCTATAATTGTTAAAATAAATAAATGCATTGTTTATGTTATGAATAATGCCATGATTTTTCGCTGCTACTGAATGAATTTATTTATTTATTTATTTATTTATTTTTATATTACATTAGTATGAAGATTTGCATCCTTTATGTTTATAAAAAAAAATTACAATATGTATATTTGAAGTATGAATTGTATGGTCTTATATATACTTATTGTTAATTTTTATTGATGCAACATATTGTGATTATGAAATGATCAAACCCAGCAACGAGCGAGACTGAAATGAGTGTTTTCTTTTCTTGCGAACAAAGCATTAAAGGAAACAGCTAAACAAGAACCGGGTTTGTTTGGTTAACGTAGTTTCTTGTTGTTCTTTGATAGGTTTCATCGTTCTTGATCGTTTTCTTGGCTTTTTGTCATACGGGTATAATACAGCGGTCTGAACTGTGGTTGAAGATCTTACACTGTACTGAGGTTGTCGTGTCCTAGAATCAGTCTCCAATGACGGTTGAAGATGTTAAGCGTTACAGGAACAGGAAAAGAAAGCTTCTTGTCAATGAGAGAGTCGAGGTAAGGCTATATAGTTTTTTTTAATGAATATATGATCTTTTTTGTTTATGAATTTCTTGGGTCGTGATTTTCGTTGTATGTTTTGTACTTTTCTGTTTTCCTTGTAATGCTATACAATTTTTTTTTTAAATAAAGATATGGTATTTTTTTGGTCATGAATTTTTGGGGTCGTGATTTCGTTGTATGTTTTGTACTTTTCTGTTATCTTTTTAATGCTATGTAGCTTTTTCTTTAAAAAAAAAAAATAAAGATACGATCTTTTTTATTTATGAATTTCTTGGGTCAATTTCGTCGTATGTTTTGTACTTTCCTGTTTTCTTTTAGGTAATTTTTTGGGTTCTTTGTTTTCTTGGATTAGACAATTGGTTTATTGTTGTTACACCAGTAATCTATAAATCTTTTAAAGTTTTTATGGGCTCTGTTATTGTGTTTGTATCTTTGTTTACAACTATTCGATGTCCAGTTGTCAATTTATGGTTACAATATGTTTCCACGATGAAAACCCTTCTGATTTTTGGCTTCATGGTTGAATTCCCATTCACGGTTTACTTTGCTTGTCTCAAGCCTTGTGTGGCCGTTCATGCAAGTATTGAATTTTGGCACTGTTTATGATAAAACATTACGTGGATTCAATGTTATTTTCATGTCTCAGTATTTCCCTTATTATCATTTGCATTTCTTTTACTACTACTTTATTTATAACATGAATGCGGTGATCTTTTCATCTGAAATTTCCAGTTAAAGAAATTGAAACATTAATTTTTTTTTTATTTACTTTATTTTCAGATTAGGAGTATGGAAGATGGTTTTTTGGGCTCAAGGCACCAAGGGATAGTTATCAACTGTGCGAAGCAGAAGCGTCGTGTTAGATATGACAACTTTTTAGATGAAGCTGGATCAAATCATCTTGTGGACGTGGTAGAGGTTTCACCCATTTTGGATGGTGGTGGTTCTTATTCTTTTTCTTCTGCAGATGGTTGCAATGAACGTGGGCTCATTAGACCACTGCCTCCTCTGATTGAATTCGGGGTATGGGACCTTCCATTTGGTCTATGTGTTGATGCGTGTTATGAGGAAGCTTGGTGGGAAGGTGTTATATTTGATCACTGCAATGGAATGGAGGAAAGGAGCATATTCTTCCCAGATTTGGGTGATGAACTGAAGATTGGAATTCATCAATTGAGGATCACTCAAGATTGGAATGAAGCTACTGAGAATTGGGAGCCACGAGGGAAGTGGATGTTTCTTGAAGTGATTGAGGAGTGTGAGCAGTTTTCCTATATTGTAGTTTCATTTAAGCAAATTTGGTTTGATTTAAGGAATAGTGAGGAATTTGATAAAATAAAGGACTGGACTTGTAATGTGAAAGACTTGTGGAGAGACCTTGTAAGGATGATAGTTGGTGATTACTTTACTCTCACGCTAGAAGAAGTTTGCAAAGTCTTAGACCTTTCGGGTGCTTTCTTGAAAGAAACATCAGAGCTGGAGTCAGTTGAACATACTGATATTGTTCATTGTGATGCTAGTCCTAGTAATGGACTAGGTTCTAAAATTGGAATATCTGATTGCCCTATGGAAAGTGGTGACTCTACGAACTTGATACATACCGATCAAAACGGTGGTAGCATCATTTTCCTTCAAGAGAAATATGATACAAATCCTTTGGTGGATGGTGCGTCAGAGAAAGTGATGCTCACCGGCAATTGTACCGATCGTTCAAGTAATAAAGTGATAAGTAATCGTCTCCACAGGGATTGTGAGCGAATATCTTATAAACGTCCTTTCAAGATATAAAACCCAAGTGATTTGAAGAACAATAGAAATTAAAGATAAAAACGTATTTTTGTATTTTAAGAATAAGAGAATGATGCAAAATGATTTGGGTAAAAATATGAGAAATATTGTAGCTATAGCGCACTCACTTTATGATCCCCACTTCTTACTTTGAATTGATTCACAATATTTATTCATATAATTACTCGGATAAATTATTATCTAAAAATATTTATTAGTTAACCCTCAATTCCTTGCAAGGTTAACCCTTTAATCCCCAATTGGAACCCCAATTCCTTGCAATGTTCCTCATGGTATTAAGCAATGAACGCAATAATTTAAGCATCCGCAATTAAATACACATCTATTCCTAGCATGCATACCAATTGTTGTCCTACCCCCTTTCAAGATGAAAACCCCAATATTCCTATCTAGGGTTCTAACCCTCAAACTATTCCCAACTATCAGATTGATCAGTTCTAATAAAGAGAATAGGAAATACGCACAAGGTAGAGACAAAGATAATTATACAAATGAATAAAACTAAATCAATCCATCGTAACAAGGGTTCACATAGGGCTCGTGACCCTAACTACAATAAAAGAGAATTAGCCAAGCATAATCATGGCTAACAATAATCCAATATTCCAAAGCATAAAATTACAGAGAAATAGATGAAGAAGAAGAACTGTGGAAGAATCCTTCTGAGCTCTGCCGACGGTCTCCTTCTGAAGAAATAGGTCTCTGAATTGTCTCGAATGTCTTGGAATGGTGGCAGACCACCCTTTAAATAGGCAACTGGTCAATCAGGTTATAATCTTTGAATTTAATTTCATTAATTTTTCATTTTGATCATAATTCCACAATTCAAGGACAACATTTATGACGCCCACACGATCAGTGCCAAATCCGCGATCCGGTCATAATTCCTGAATTTATTCTGATTAATTTTCTGTTTTTCATCATAATTCCACAATTCAAGGATTGCATTCATGACGCCCGCACGATCAGCGCCAAATCCGTGACTCCACAAATCAAGGACTTTTAACCTAATTTCTGTGCAAAGTCTCCTATTTATAAGCCTTTTTTTCTTCTTCCAAAAATACCCTTGTGGAATCGCGTCAACAGGCTTTTTATAATTTTCAATTCTTTTTCCTGTAAAAATACAATTAATAGGTAAATATTATTGACATAGAAAGAATCAATATAAATAGCAAATATGTATTGAAATTGCTCTTTAATGACTCAATTCTTATCAATTTAATTATGGAAAAACCACACTTGCCAGAGGCACATCAAATCATTCCCAGATTTAAACGTTGCTGTCCCCAGCAATGTACAAGACTCAATCCAGGAAACAATCAATTATTCCAACACAATATTACACAGACAATCAAGAGATCACTATGCTAAGCATGACTGAATCAGTGCAAAGAACTCCTAACAATACCTTCTATTCTCATGAAAATGCCAGAGTCTAACTTGAACACCCCTCACCAAGATAAACATATAACACTCAGCACTCAAGTGTTTGGGGGAGTAACAATCACTCAATCCATCACAGCAATAACACTACCATAAGCTTGATCATATTCTCAAAAATTCTTAAAATTGAAGAATCAAACACATGCATCAATTGATCAAAAGGACTTCACAGGTTGTAACTTGGCCGGGTTAATGGGTAGGAATATAAGGAAAGTAGCTCAAACAATAATGAGATTGAAAAACTGGTATTATGTCATTTTTAACATATTCAACTCAATGATTTTTTTTTTTTTTGCTCCACTCAGATTCCCACAGAATTTCGGGAATTAATTCCTATCAACCATTTTTTTTCTTTACAATCATCCTTTTTCTTTTTCTTGCTTTTTCTTTTCTTTTTCTACCTTTGTTTTAAGGGAATATATGAAATTTTCCCTCCTTTAATTACTTGACCTCTATGGAGCTTACCTTAATTTCTTTGTTTATTTTCAACACATAAGTAATTCAATCTCAATCAAGGTAAGTTATATGGATATAGGCTAAGCAATCAGCGGGAATTATGAACAAAAAGGTTCAGGCTCAAAGGGGTTAGCAAATGGAAAAATTCATACAGGTGGTTATTTTTGGCCAATAGCTAACAAGAACAAAATGCCTTTATCATATCAATCAATACATGTATAATAGAGAAACAAAGCAAGTTCTAGAATGCTATCACAGTGAGGTCTCTCAGAATAAAATAAGTGTTTAAGCACAAAACCTCACCAGCTATGATGTCAAGCTAGACTTCCAAAAAACATCAGGCATCATTAATCATTCAAGCACAAAATTCAGACAAACGAGCAATCATGAAATCTACTTATGCCAATACAATATTATGCTAGAAGTTCATTCAAAACATGATTCCTAGGATGAATCAGACAAATTAACTAGGGGAAGCATATCTAAACCTGGGACTTGCTCAGAATTTTTTTTTTTTATATAGCACACAAACTAACTATAAAAATAACTAAGAAAATTAAAAGAGTTAGAATATCTCCCCTGATAGAAAAATTGCAGCAGTTCTCAGGTGCAAGCCTACCATTCCCAGATTTAGAGAATTGATGTCCTCAGCAATAATTAAACCACAAGAAGGAAAAAAAACCTGCACAATAGAACAAACAGTGGCATAAAGAAGAAACAATAATGCGCACATTAAAATATCAGAGAAAAATATACTAACACAAAGTAACTATAAAAATAAAAATAAAAATAAAAATACGGAACAGAAAAATAAACTAATATACAAAATCTCCGTCAGCAAGGAGATATAATCAACCCTCCATGTCATCCCCCTCAGCAGTGTGGGATGACTCAGCAAATGGAAGGTCCGGTGGCACTGGTTGCCTTGGTGTATGAGACCACAATTCCCAGATTTGCTCCAAATCATGGAGCCATGTTAAGAACTCTTTGAAATTTTGATTTTTCCGAGAGATAGAGTCTCAGTGTCTCTTGTCAAACTTCAGCTCTTGATGTCTCTTCCAACTTGTATCAAAGAGTTTTACTACCTCCTTTCTTAATACCTTCTTCATTATAGGATGATGTCTCCTTTTGGATTTCCTCCCATGTTTGTCATCATCCTCATTGGGGATTTTGTTGGTATGGGAAGAGGGATCTTTATTTTTCAATTCAGTTTCCTCTTCCTTCAATGCTTCAATCACCACCTCCTTATTAGCCAAGAAGACATTTTTCTGAGGTTGAAGAAGCTCCTCCAATTCCACCTTTATGGCACCATCTTCCTTGGCATCATCCGCTGCACTTTGTTTTTCTTTTACTTCAAGGCTAAAACAATCATCTTTGTGAGAAGACTGTTTTAGAGAATCAAAGACATTGATGGTAACGGTCTCATCATTCATTCTTAGCTCAAGCTTCCCCTTTTCAACATCAATTAGTGCCCGAGCAGTGGCCAAGAAAGGTCTACCCAACAAAAGAGGCATTTCAGCTCCCCCTTCCATATCCAACACTATAAAATCAGCAGGAAAGATGAACTTGTCCACCTTCACAATAACATCTTCAATAATACCACTAGGCTTCCTCAAAGACTTATCAGCAAGTTGAAGAGATGCTAAAGTAGGCTTCAACTCGGTGATCCCCAAGGAATTACAAATAGAAAGGGGCATCAAATTAATGCTAGCCCCTAGATCACATAATGCTCTGCCAATTTTTTTGTTACCAATTTCAACAGAAATATTGAAGCTTCATAGATCATGACGCTTAGGCGGGAACTTCTTTGTAATAATAGCACTACACTCCTCAGTGAGTGTCACCGTTTGGCATTCTTGCAACTTGTGCTTTCTTGACAACAAATCCTTCATGAACTTGGCATAATTTGGCATGCTAGTCAAGGCTTCAGCAAAAGGGATATTGATATGCAATTTCTTGAATATATCAAGAAACCTTCCATATTGTTGCTTTTGATCCTCCTTCTTGAATCTGTCAGGATAAGGTGCCATGGCTCTCACATATTCAGGACTCAACTCAAACTTCTTCTTTTCAACTGGCTTCTCCACTTCAGCAGGTTTTTTAATTTCTTTTTCTGGCTCCTTAACCTCCTTTAGCTTCTTTTCAGCTTTCATATTTATTCTCGGCTTTTCTGGAGCTGCTACCACTTTTCCACTTCTAGTTGTGATAAACATACAATCCTCCTTGGGATTTGTAACTGTGTTACTAGGAAAAGTACCTGGAATTCTTTCTGAAACTTGCTTTGCCAATTGGCCTATCTAGTTCTCCAGGTTCTTTATGGAAGCATTTGTATTTTTGTAGTTGGCTCTAGTCTCCTCCATAAAGGTATTAGTGGTCTGAGCCATCTCATTAGAAGTCTTGGCCATTTGTGCAAAGGCTTTTTCCTACTCAGCAGGCTCTCGTTGTTGACTCTGTGAAGGCTGATTATAAGTATTAGATTTAAAATCCATGCCAACTCCCTGAGCTCTCCGCTGAAAATTGTTACCACCACCAGAAAAATTCTGATTTCTCTGAAGATTTGGC